>NC_056735.1:1230839763-1231139763 GCF_019279795.1 Protopterus annectens
ACATCTACCATACTGCCATCACACCATGTATGACAGGGATGATATGTGCAGCTATGTGGACAGGGCTGCATGGTATGGTGGGAGTATGTCACAGGTATGGCACAGGGATCTGTCCAGCATGTGGCCATCCTAGTCGTAGGATGGTGGTTGTCCATGACGTATGTCTTTCAGATCAGGCTATGGACATGTAGCATGTCTAACAGCATAGTGTGGCATATGTCTGTATGCAAGGTGGATAGCATGCTGCATACTGGAGGTGAGTATTGTGGAGGCTGGTATCGGCCATCCACGCATGGGCTCTACCCCTGGAGGTTCATAGGTTCATAGGTTCATACTAGGCTATCTGCCCGAGGGCATTTATAAGCCTAGCCCATAGTTTTGTGGCTTACGCCACCCCTTTAGTTTGGAGAAACTATGCCCATTATTTTGCTGTGCCTCTGTCGAGCAGTGACACTGAGGTAACCCCTGGGGTGTATCTGAGATCTCCCATCCATTGGTCAAGATTCCTCTTGAACAAGGCCAGCGAGGTGCTCTGCCTCACATAAACCGGGATTTTGTTCCACAGCATAGGGAGTCTTTGGGTGATGAATCTATCCCTCCAGCACGTCCTATTAATAACCGTGGTCGAGGTTTAAGTCTCCGCCTTGTGACTCTGAGGGATCTAGATTTTTGAGATGAAGCATGTTCATCAAATCTGGGTTTGACATGGCCTTGTATGTCAGGCATAGGTCACCTCTGAGCAAGCGGTAAGCAACTGAATATAACTGGAGTTCTTTCAGTCGGGCAGCATAAGACAGATTTTTGAGACCCTTTATCCTTTTGGTGAGGAACTTTTGTGGCCTCTCCAGCTGCTGCAAGTGTCGGGTCAGATACATTCGAATGGGGCATTGTACTCGATCATTGGTCTGATGAGTGATGAGTATAGGGAGACTATGACTTCCCTTGATCTAGATGTGAATCCCTTCATGATAAGGTGGGCAATGTAGAAGGTCTTCCTAACTACTTAGCAATATGAGTCTCGAATGACAGCCTAGTGTCACCCTCGGTCCCGAGGTCGCTAATAACTTCTTCTGTGTTCAGGGATTGCCACCTATATGGTAGCTAGGGGTAACCTTATTTTTCGAAGGGTATGACTATGCATTTCTTGGCATTTAACTTTAGGCCATGGCTCTGGCACCAGTTATCCATTTCTGTGAGACCCTTCTGAAGGATATCTGTGTTGGATGTGTTTTCAACTACGGCCCAGTTTGCAGTCATCTGCAAACTTTGTCAGCCATAACCCTCCTGTGTGTGCTTGTACTTCAGAAAAGTAGATGCCAAACAAGAGTGGGCCCAGGACTGAGCCCTGTGGGACACCACTTGTGACAGACTTTGAGTCTGACATGGCGCCAGCAACTCTGACCCTGTGGGTTCTGTCACTCAGCCAGTTTGCAACCCATCTTGTAATGTATGGGTTTACATTTAAGTTGATGAGTTTTTCAATGATACCCGAGTGAGGTATTGTATCAAAAGCCTTCGCCAGGTCTAGGTAGGCTGTATGGACTGCCTTTCCCTCGTCAATGGCCTTGGTGACTGTTTTGAAAAAGTCAACCAAGTTTAAAAGGCATGATCTGCCTTTGACAAAGCCAAACTGGGTTGGATCCAAAGTCTGCAAGTTCCCTATGTCTTTATTTATGAGATCCATTATGATCCTCTCCATGGCTTTGCAGATAAGGCTTGTCAAGCTAATGGGATGGTAATTTCCAGGGTCGGTGGAGGCACCGCCTTTGTGGAGTGGGACCACAGTCACTGCACGCCACTCCTGGCATGCGTATCCGGAGGTGAGACTAAGATTAAACAGCTGTCCTAACTGTGGGTTTAATTCCTCGTTGAGTTCATGGAGCACACAGCCGGGGACACCATCAGGTCCCATGGATGCTGTGTTCTTTGCCTTGGAGAGAGCAGTTCTCACCTGGGCGTTAGAGATGTTTGGGGGCTACAATCATTTGGTATAGATATCTCTCCTTTAGGGGAGGGGAGAAGTTTGCACTGAACCTGTCAGCCAGTATGTTGGCAATGTCTGTAGGATCAGTAATCTTCACATCATTTTGAACTAATTCTGAGCATATCTGGGAGTTTCCTCCTAGGTTTCTGACATAGCTAAAGAATGCCTTATGGTTGTCTTTAGAGTCCTTAGCTATTTTTTCTCAAAATTAGCTTTGGATGATTTTATGAGAGCTCTTAGCTTTTACTTATAGTGATCAGCGGTGTCTTACCTTTTAAGGATTTTGCTCTATCTTGTAGTAGCTTTCTCCTTTTGTTGTAGAGTTTGTTTATGGCTGGGGTCCACCAGACTGGACGCTTGCCTTTGGTACAAAGAGTCTTTGTTTTGCTTGGGATTGCCTGATCCATGCAGCCTGCAGGTGCTGGTAGAAGGCATTTGTAAGTGATTCAGTGGTTTGAGTAATGTTAACCGCCGGCTCAGGGGCCTTAAAGGAGACCACACTAGTCTTTAGAAGTGTGAAGTCGACTTCGAGAAGTTCTTTACTGTGGTCTTTTCATTTCGGTGGGGTGGGATGAGGACCTCCAGCGAGATTAGTTTGTGATCAGATCTCACCAGTGAGGGGTATACTTCCGGCGTTGAACATTGTGCTCCCATGTTCGTGATGATGAGATCAAGTATGTTTTCTCCTCTTGTGGGGATGGTGACTAGTTGTTCCATGGCATTTGAGTTTATGAATTCCAGGAACTTTTGGGCTAGAGTGTTTGGGCTTGAGTAGTGTTCCCAGTCTATATTAGGGTAGTTGAAGTCACCTAGTATGATGGTGTTCGGAGATAGATTTATCCCCTCCAGTGTTTTCAGGAAGGCCATATGAGGCTCCTGAGTTTGCGAGGGTGGCATGTAACATGCTACAAATTGCAGAGCAATCTTGCCTATGGTTAATTGCACCTGGATGGTTTCTGATGAATTGTGCAATGCCACCAATCTTGAGGTGTGGGTGTCCTTGATGAATATGGATACCCCTCCTCCTTTCTTGGTATTGTTCGGGTTTTGGGGCCGGAACGCATGATATGAGGTAAAACCTGATAGTGCTGGGGTGCTCTCAGGAGCCTTGAACCAGGTTTCTGTCACAGCACAGACATCGATGTTCTCCATACTGAGAAGGGCCTCGAGTGCGTGCATCTTGAGGTTGAGACTTCTGGCATTGAGCAGCATTACCCTTAGTTTTTTTTCTTTGTTTTGTTCTAGGGTGGTAGGTTTAGAATTTGA
The DNA here is from genome assembly GCF_019279795.1 of Protopterus annectens. Lineage (NCBI taxonomy): Eukaryota > Metazoa > Chordata > Ceratodontiformes > Protopteridae > Protopterus > Protopterus annectens. The sequence goes on from NC_056735.1 coordinate 1,230,843,014, forward strand.
GCCTTGCCTAAAAGGCACTATGGGGTGGCAAGAGCCTTTGCCAAAATCTGGAATCCCAGGGTGACAAGTGCAAGCCGTCCCTTGCAGCGTGGCTTGTCCAGCATGTCATCCCAGGCAGACAGACATTGGATCCCCTTTGAATGACACCAGAGTTTAAGCCAATTGTTAAAGCTGATCATCTTATCTCTGTATTGTGGCATCATTCTTGGTGAAGGTAGGATACTGCTCAAGGTCAGGGTCATACCTGCTTGGGCTACATAATCAGAGAGCTCCTCTATGTCTCTTTTCATGTAGTCCAAGGAGGTACGTCTCAGGTCGCTAACACCAGCGTGGACAATGATTGAGTCGTACTTGTACCTGCTGTTGAGAGACCTGAGTGCATGCGTTATGTGGCGGATTCTAGCACCCGACAGGCAGCTTACTGTGACCTTCTCCTTACTCAGTCTGGTGAGCGGACGCCAGTGTGTCTGACTATGGAGTCACCAATGACTAGTGTGTCTGGCATTGTGTTTGGCCTTAAGGGCTGTGACTGCTTGACACTCTGACTGTGTGGTCTATGTGTTGCAGGTGTTGTGTTCTGAGGTGGTAGTTGTTTGGGTGTCTGCTTTGGTGGCCTCTGCTGTTTTGGCAGATTTTTGATCAGAGCCTCCGAGTATGTCTTTGTGTGTTTATGTGTATGATTTGAGGTTGTGGTGGTATTATGTGAGACTGGGTCTATAGTGTGTGTGGTTACCTTCTCCTCCTGTCTGGTCATGCCAGTCCTATGTTGAGAGAGCTCAGCCTCCAGTTTGGCCGTATAGTTGCATCTCTCGCATGTATTTGTGTTTTGTGGGAGGAGGAGAGGGTTGTCTGTGTACATGAGGCAATTGTAACATTGCCTCAATATTCCCAGGTTCACCAGCTGAGCAGGAGAGGACATTAGCAACTGATCCCTCGACATGCTAGAAGGAATAGACAGAAAAACTTAAGAAAAGGTTCTGGGGGATGTGGGTGACCGAGAAATGGGGTTTGCTTTTTTTGGGGTACTTTCTATAACAAGAGTGCTGTATCAAGGTGATAAGTATTGTAGGAACAAGTGCTTCGCTATACAGATAGAGAATAGTCTACTTGGGAGTCAAGTAGAGATAATTTATAGTTGTAGGATACACTAAATAGAACAGTAGTATACTTTGAGGAAGGTAGTTTTAAGGGAAAATTTGAAGAGTGGACTTTAGGTAGCCCTAACAGTTTAAATCTGATTACCCGGCGCTGCCCTAGTGTGCAACGGTAGCAGCTCCACGCTAAATCGCGCTAAAGCGCGCTAACGCATGCTTTATAGCAGGGGGCTGGAAAAAACAGAAAATGACCCAAAATGGCCGACAAATTACTAGTTGCTGCTTCTAACCACTCCTCTGAGGACAAACAAGCAGCTCAGTACTCCCCACTCCCACTGGTGAGTAAAGAAACTACCTCTGGCCACACAAGAAAATGGAGGAACACAAAAACCAAATACAAAGCCCAGGGATCAGCAAAATCTGATCACTGGAACAACTAGCTAGGAAAGTTTAGGAAAGGAGAAATATTTTTTTGGTTTTTTTGCAAACAGACAGAAAAAAATGCAGTAAATGCTTTGTTTTCGACTAAATTGCTATCAAAGGCTGGTACACTTGAGTGTATTAGCCTGTTTGTTACTTTTAAGCAATACTTTAGCCCACAAGTGCAATCAACAATATAAGCTCACAAAAACAGGAAAATAAGGTAATAAAACAGTAATATAGGCACAAACAGTAGTCGGAAAGCTCAAAAGATCGAAAAATGCAAACTAAAAAGTTTAAAAAATACTTATGATCAAGAAAGTTGCTTTTTCTGCTCTCTGCTGGCTTAGGAACTCTGCAGGGGACCACGAGGAGCTATGCCTAGTTCTCTAATGCCAGAAAAGCCTGCCAAAGTGTGCTTTATAGCAGGGGGCTGGTAAAAACAGGAAATGACCCAAAATGGCCGACAAATTACTAGTTGCTGCTTCTAACCACTCCAATTCCAATATTGGTCACATGAGTGCTGTGTATGCCTGTCCAATGATCTCTGTGCTCATGGATACCACCCTGTCATGTCATGGGTACCTCAGATGACTACCTAAAGGGCCAGGGAGATATCTCCAGCTCAGGGAGGTGTACTACACTACACCATCCCTAATACAGTGTCCATACTGTTGACCACAGCCTAGGTGTTTCTTAATGGGTATGGGGGTATTCCCCTAGTGGTGTCATTGCTGATATCATCCACCGGAATGTGCACATATGTCACACACATCACACACACAGCCCATTCTGTATGTTGTTCGCAACACTGTGACAACTATTGCCCATAGGTCATGGCTATTCACATCCTCACATACATAGATGGCTGACATTTGTCTGTGTGGTATGGGCTACAATGCAGGTGGGGTACAACACATTAACCCTGGTTTACTGTAGCTGACACTGTGTGATATGCACATGTCACTGTAGCACCTTTAGTAGTTGTGAGTCTGTCAACAGGTCACTAGTAGAACACTCCTGTGACATACAAAGGCATCTGTAGCCGAACATCCATACTGTCTTGTACATCTGTACTGCTAACATCTACATTGATAATGGTTATTGGACTTGCAGACCATACCCGGCAGTGTTCTGATGTGGTGCCACCAATCATGACTGTTGTCAACACTTGTGGGTTGATATTATCCAACACCCTATCTGTAATGTATGGGCATGCTCGGCACTTGTTCAGAGCTTCTTGGCACGTTATGAGCTACGGCTTAGTTTAGCACCCATTTCACACCAGTCCTCACAGGTACACTGTCTGTCATACATTTCCAGCATGATAACTGTACAACGGCTGTCATACACACGTCACTCACATACCTCGTGAGACATGGTGGTTTATACGGCATGTCCACCTGGCATGTACCACTTATATACAGGCATGTCCAACTGGCACATACCAGTGCTATTGCCTGTCACTATGATGACTATGTTGTACATGTGGCATAAGAGCTATTCTCATGTACACAGTCATTGCACACCTCCCAACATACAACAGTACAGCCTGTGGGGGATGCACATATGCAGCCCTGCTGGGGGTTATACTGTCACCAACTCTGACTGCACCTGACAGTCATGTGGGGATGTGCAACATTGGCAATGCACCCCACACATCACATAGTCCCACATGATCCCCACCACAGGCCACACATATGGAGACACCTTGTACAGTATCCCTCCATACTCTGTGTGGGCACCAACGACAGCTCACATCACCAAACATAACCACACCAACCTATAGCCTACAGACACGTGTGCCCATCACATACAGCCAATAGGGTGTCATAACATACACAACACACCTGTCTTAGATGACTGTCGGCAGTCACACTGCTGTCCCACTCAGCAGGCTACACAAAGTAATAGTCACTTACATCCTGCTGTCAAGTAACTGGTTCTGCAACATAACCTATGCACATATGCCACAAGTCAGCAGGTACGATGTGCCTCATCTTCCATGTTTGTGTGACTGAAGTTGTATCTCAGGGCACAGACTACGTGTGCAGGGACATGCAATAGACCACCAGTGTTGTAGCCCTGATGGTGTGGTCCAAGCCCTGGGAAGCATTTTGTGGTCATCCGGACCTGTTACCACTGTACTATGAATGACTGTGTCACTCCCAAAAGTTGTCCATGCTTCTGCTGTCATTCCACAGGCATCTAGTATGTGTCCACTTTGACAGACCCGGCCAAACAACATGATGCTGTGGCACAGTTGACCTGCACCTGTCAGCCCTGGGAGTACGGATCACATGTTGGACTCTTGCTGCTTTTATACTGCCTGTCTTGCACAGTGTCCAATAACAGTCACCACCAGAACGGGAACTGGCTAGCGAAGCATGTGGTCATGTCACACAATGCTTGACATCATCCTCTGTGACGCACACAGGCAAGGCACACCTGATACTGTACCACTTCAATATCTCTGCAGTGACTGGGACCTGCCTCTTGGCTCTGCAGAGCACACCTGCAATGACTGGTTATAGACAGACCGTACCTCTCAGGCATGTACCTGGACTGGCACACCCACGGCTGAGGTGTCCCCATATTCCACTATGTTGTACACACATCCCGGCTGGTTACTTAGCACAATGCATCACAGGTGCTCCATGTGCATATAACTGTGTCCGGAACTACTGCTGCTACTAATGTGAGACTGACAGTAACCCACACTTAACTGTGATAGCTGCACATGTACTGACACATTAGGCGTACGGTATGCATGAGTCATAACCTCCGCTCGGCTGGTTCGACCCATACACCACCTCCAAGACCAACAGTATCCTTGACATGGACACTACCAACATGTGACTGCTGTTCCACACCTGGGGTTATCCCCTCATTGGTGGAATCCGAACATCTGCTACCCACCCTTGTTAGCCACATACCGGCACCACACACTTCACGGCATACACAGTAGATGAGTACTACAACACCAACTACAGATGTCGTATGACAGTGGTGGTTGTTGTTGTGACACACATGCAGGTGGACAATGCACATGCAAATGCTGAGACATACCCCAGTGCACTTCAATAGCACGTACATGACAATATGGTTCATGCTATTCCACACAGAGCCATGATGGTACACACCAGATTACAGACGACACTCTGGGGGTGTGGTCCCACGGACATACTTTACAACAACAGGTGGGGGCTGTTACACAGTGGTGTACATTTCCATGGGTGGGGTGACTCACTGGTCAGCCTCGGTAGGGCCACAGGATCCCTCATCACATACTCCATAACTAGCAACGTACACATTACTGCGACACATTCTGAGATGTACCACAAAGCATTATGGTGGTATGTCAGTAGTCGTATGCAATACCCACATCTGCTCACACATACAACTGTCACTCTGGAACATGACAGTAACAGGTGATGTTGGCAACATGCTGTCTGATGGCTTCAATGCTAACATTACACCCTCTCACTCCCTGCAGGGCCACATTCCTTGCAGGAACATTGCGGTGTACCTGCAGTCACACCTACACAGTACTGACCTGCACTCTATATGTCCTAGGACACAGGCCCCTTGTCACCCTACAATATCCCAGGCTGTGATGTCCACAGACCTCTGAACAGCATGTCTCCCCACTGGGACACCATATTCAGTAATAGCCTTGTACCAGACATTGTGGCCCCTGACTGGCACACAGCGACAGTAACACTCCACACAGGTGGCGCCACAATGCATGACTGGGACTATTGCCCTACACACCTCACTGGACTGTTATGCACGGCTATAGGGCACATCATCATGGACATAATTCGCTGAGTCTTTGTTGTGCTCCAGTCCTTTGATGCTAGCTGGGTTGGTCTTGTTGGGGCCACAGCATGCCTCCTACACCTGTTGAACACCTTTCATACAGTCGCCAGAGTAGTTGATGATGACACGGGGGCCCAAATGGCCTGCATTGTCCTCTCACTGCCATTCAGCACCATTTTCCATTCTGGTATTGACTACATACACATCCACCTGCACATCACAACATATGTCTCCGGATGTTATGCAAAGTGGCTAATGGATGGGACACACACACTGAGGGTGGCTTACCATATCACATACTGCATTCCAGTTACACTTGGCTTATGACAGTCCTCAGTCATGGGGCCCTCATGTTCAGTATATGCTTCCCTGAGGTACAGGCTACCACTGAGGGGACTTCCCTGCCTAGCTTTACAGACCACGGCATACCCAGCGCCGTTGTTGCTCCACCAGCTTATACAGACCCCATCCATATGGGTGTCACTGTGACGGATACCGATATGAACATCATGGCCTCTACCTGCATGACACTTGGTATGAACATCACCTTTGCAGTACACCATCCACCCACTGGTTATCACAAAGGTGTTAGTCCCCTACATACATGTCGCATTGTACATGTTTGTAAGACACGTCTGTCGCTCACACTCCTGTGATTACCACATTGCCACTGTGACATGGATATCCTTCTATGTGTCCACACATGTCTGTACTGGGTGTGTAGCTGGTACGTAGGCACCCATTGTACCTCTGAACACCGGACTTATACACACATCCATGGGTACATCACCCCGCTTAGGGTGTACCTTACACAACAGCTTTACATAACTCAACATTAAAAGGCCATGACGTTTATTGAGCTATGACTGTTACAGTTTGCGGCTTATGTACAGACACCATGTCTGTACACATTTGCGGACTATATACTCAGGGGTGACGTCTGCTGCAAAGACAGGGCCCATGTCTGCAAATATGTTTATGGATATACTCCGCATACATGACATACACAATAGCCACTATGAGCATGATGCTCATGGATATGTGCACACACACGACAGTGTGTGGCATGTGCTTGGGGGTTGCATTCCCAGACCGGACACTCACCATGCTTTGGGACATGATTCCTATGTACATCACGCATGGACAGTCAGTAGCAGTGTTCATGTGATACCTCGCTTGGTGGATGGTGGACACATGTACGCCAGGGATCACTGCAGTGGCTGTACTGTGCAGTGATGCAAGTTACACATGGCTCTTCTGTTCACAGGACACTACCCTAGAGAGGTGCCACTGGTGTGCACACTGTAGTTGTTGTTACACATAGACTTGCCAGACTGCATGGTACCCCACTATGAACCTGTGGAGCTATTACATGTCCTTTGTGCATGGTTACTGGTATAGCCCTTTCAGTTAGATTGGCTGTCACGCTGTTACAATGTCCCATGACTACAGGCCATATGTATACTGTTATTGTACACGCCAATCATGTTCATGTTTGTCTGTCACATCTCTTCTGCTATTCTAGTATGGGAGTAATGTTTGCGTCCTTTGCAAATGCACAGAGTGGATTACATATTATTTATTTCATCATAACTGTTTATACATATATTAATTACATACTACTCACATCACTATATGATACCTTTGTTATGCATTATATGCCTGTTCTCCTGTGTAGCATATCTGATGTATCAATCTACCGTACTATACATTACACATGTTTACATGGTATCCCATAATTCAAAGCATACTTGCACAGAGGGTCCACCTTAGACATGTCATTGACGTTATATACCCATACACATGCGTACTGTTACAGTATATCTACAGATACTATCCCCTGCTATGGCACGTACTTATTGGACATACCCTGCCACTGACGGCAGGTCGTATGACATTGTTCTGTTTAAAGCCGTCATGTTGCATCCCTTGTGGTGTCTGTGCTGTTTACTGTGTGGCCCACTGCTGGACGCACATCTTCTACAAGCATTAGTACGATCAGCAAGACATCACTACATAAATACCATTCCCCACTTTATGCATAGCAGACACTTTTAATTACTGCAAACCAGGCTATGCATACACTGACATTACGTAATACAGAACATACTATACATACAGTTAGTGTTCTACATACCTTGATATCGTTCTGGTGTTTCATCTCTATCTCGCTCTTCTGTATCACACTTTCAACTGTTATACGGTATGAGCATAAAGTTCGCATATCTGGCAAATCATCCTTATATACGTCTATACCTGCAACATGTGGTCTACTGCCGCCAATTTGTGGTCCAGTGTGACTAATTACATGCACATCAGCTCTGCAGCTACTCCATTCACCAATTACGCGGGGACAGTGGGGTATAAATGAATTCTCCACTTGGGTGTTAGCCATTTGCCCTGCCTTCGGGGAGACGGCCTGTATTGTGTTTTGTTGTGTGTAATTGCAACTGCTATGTGTAGAGCCAAGTCTATTTTGGGGTCATGTCCCCCATGGATTGTGTGTGATGGCTTGAGTATGTGGTTCTACCTGTGACTGTACCTGTCATCCCACCTGTCTGATAAAGGACTATTGCAAACACCTGTAACATCGCCGTTTGTTCCGTTATACGACGGATACAATTTTGCATGGCGCCTTTAAATGTGTCTCTCGCAAGGTATGTAAACGGTTCAGCAGATGTAATTGACTAACTAGATGTTTGGGCTGTGGTTACAGTCTGTATTGCTATTTTTTCCAGTGTGGGGGTTGGAGGCGGGTGTACATAGCATATACGGTTTTGTGGGGCTTGCATTTCTATGTAGTCCATCTATATGTGTGTGGGCCCCTTCCCTAATTACAGTGCTATCACTTAATAGGCTTCTGTTATGGGAATTTACTTTGGGCCATTGTTAATTGGTTTCTATATGGTATGCAGGTGCGGTTGATACTTCCATACCTCTGGATGTACGGCGATATGTGCAGGGATATTTGTAAATGACCGCTGTCCCATGTATGTCTGTCCCAGATATTTGCAGTCATTGCAGTGGTGTTGGTGTCAGACCCTCTGTCACATGGCTTGCCACCTTTTCATATGGCCATAGTTGGACACTTGCGGGTCACACAGTGGTGTTTACAGGCTGACATATGGCCATGGTCAGTACACAGGATAGCACATACTTTTATCCTCATTACATACCAATTGTTCTTGGTCCTTCACTACATATCGGTTTGCATGTAACATTTCCGTTTCTTACATACAGGCATGAGTATTTCCTGCAACTATTGCATATTATTTGGGAAATACTGATGTCCTAAACTCTCGGACAGTTGCCCTTTGTAATGTTTCATGTCAGAACACACCTGGCCAGTCCCTCCCAGTGTGGGACAGGTGTTTACCGCATGCCTACGGCTAGCTATACCCACACCTACCGTAATCATCTACCTCCAAGTTGCCACCTACAGACACATATGCAGACACACACACACACTTTAGTCACACGGGAACACACATGGCACCCTCAACACACACATACACAGGCTACATCACTCACAACCACAGTTGTACACGGTACCTACATGGACCGCACCACCGCCAGCGGTGACTACATGTCCTTACTATCGTCATATTGCTCGCGGTTCTACTGTTCCAGTACTTGTGTTCTTTCTGTCTTTCAGCCTCCTGGTTACGCGTGACGGTGTGTGACGTTCCATAGTTGGTGGTATCCTGTTTATTTGTACCTCAAAGGTGTTTTGAATGTCGTCGACCTAGCTATATATTTGCAGATGTCAGTGACCCCTTGTATATCAACATATATCATACTATCGCCCTTTCTATCTGTATTATATATGTGTATATATATATATATATATATATATATATATATATATATATATATATATATATATATATATATATATATATATATACATATCTCGGACAGGGGTGGTGACAGGCATGCTACGCCTTTCATTGTGTGTTTGTCAGTGTGTACTGTGTTTCCTGGACTCCGCACATTTGTGTCTGTACCTGTCACATTAGACACCTGCCATAGGTTAAGTTTACCTCCCATCCCACTTTACAAGGGACAGTTCCTTTTTGTGCAGTTGTGTCCTGTGAAATATTTGTGAACATAGCAAGTGTCCTGCGACTTTGGGACAAACATATTCCCTATAGTTTATGTCATAGTTGCATAACACACTTATTCTGTATCTGACCCACCTACATGTTACAGGACACGGAACATGTACCTGCGACCATTACTAGACTAAGCTTTTTATCTATGCAAAACACTGACGTTCTGGTTTTCATCCTGGCCGGGTGTATGTGTCATCCTGCAGACATCTGGCATATGTCCCACATTGGTCATTTGAACTGTGGCAACCCTACCGTACGTACATCTTGCCTAGCAATAGTGTTGGGTGATTGTATACATGACTGCTTGTTCCACTCCTGGCAGTGGTAGTTTAACCCTTCAGAGCAGGCGTTATTTGTTTCGGGGTGACTAATGCTGGTGTCACCTGTTCTGTACATCATTGACATTGATCTGCGCAGTGGTCGGTGATGCTTAGCCCTGTTTCGCGCATATCCGTATAGTCGTATTTAAACATCACTTACCAGCTGTAGTCAACGCTTATTCCCGCTAACGTGTGCTACACATATTCTGATGACCTACATCCGGAATGCATTACCCATGCCGTCGGAATTAAGTTACATCCCTTGCGGGACGTGGGAATGGGAACATGCACGACAGTCACTGCATGTACCACTTGGACATCTGGGGGTTGTACACGAATTATGTCATTTTATATGTGCAGTACACTACAGCAGTTACTCCACACTACACTCACATGGATAACTCCATTAGTTTACAACTTGATGGGTCCAGTTAATGGTATGTCCATGTGATGTTTACTGGCTGTACTCTGGCACTGGGTATGTATAACACAATTGGCTACACTCGATAATTTGCTACACCTTCATATGACCGTGGATGCAGCATGCTGGGGTGATGAATGCCTGTCATGGGTACATCCCCTGCCTTGACACAACATCCATGATTACATTTTGTGGAGCCCCTCAGTAACGCGGTGGGTAATCCGTGATAGTGCTTACACACATGTGCTCCCGGGATTAGCTCTGCTCCAGTATGCAACAGTTGCTTACTCGATGTGGCAACGGGAGTCACTGTTTGCCCCATTTGGTGTTTTGCCTCTGACAATCAGGCGTGTACCTACCAATGTACCTGAGAACCTGTACACACAGCACCGATAGCTGCTGATAGGCGCATCTACTGTTCAGGTGTTGACATTTCCGTGTTCCAATGGCTGTTGCGTGTACAATGTTTGAGGGCTGCCTATGTAGGATTCCACAGTGGGCTACCTATACATCATAATTTACAGGTAGTCATGTTTGTGTGCCATCCATGTTACTGTGTGTGCAGGTGGGGAGGGGTGTCAGTCCGTGGGAGCCTACACTGTCAAGGTATGTGCTATACATTCCCTCTTTGCCAAGGCGTAGGCATATTGGGCACCCTCCATCTGCCTACTGGGGCTGGCACAGTGTGTCCGTGGTCTGAATCCCTCTGTGCCTGTGTTGGCCTTGGCACTTGCAGTGGGCTGTGAGGCCCTCCCCCATTTTGAACCTGCTGCAGCTGTTTCCGCAGGATCATATTATGTAGCATGGCACATACTATGAAGATGTGGGCACACATGCCTGGAGAGTACTGCAAGGCTCCACCAGATGTGTCCAAGCAACGGAACCATGATTTCAGCATCCCGAACACACGCTGTATGAGGATTCTGGTTTGTGCGTGTGCCTCATTATGGCGTTCTTGCATTGGTGTGTGTGCATTTCTGATGGGGGTCATCATCCACGGCTCCAGTATATAGCCAGCATCCCCCCACAAGGTGTCCTTGTGGGATGTCCCCCCTGACAAATACCTGATACAGCTGTGAGGCATGCCAGATATGGGAGTCGTGGTAGCTTCCAGGGCTGCCAGCACACACATCCATGATAATGCCCTGGGCATTGCACACGACCTGGCAGTTGATGGAGTGGAATCCCTTGTGGTTTATGTAGCGCCTACCATACTCACCGGGTGGTGACTTGATTTGTATGTGCGTGCAGTCTATCGCACCCAGTATCTCCGGGTAGTTTGCCACACGGTGGAAGTGACGCATATTGCTGGCCAACTCCTCCTGAGTTCGGGGGAAGTATATATGCTCATTGGCATGTGGTAACATGACATCCAGGAACTGGTGTAGTACCCTGGATGCCGATGCCTGTGAGATCCCCATTATATCTCCAGTTGGCCTTTGAAAGGTACCTATGGCTAGTATTCACAAGCTTACACATACCTTCGTGTCCACTGGGATGAGTTCCCCTCTGTTGTTTCTGGTTCTCAGGTGTGGCCAGCATAGCTCTACTATTTGCTGTAAGATGTCCCTGTCCACCCTGTAATGCTCTACTATCTCCAGATCATGTAGCCCCTGGTAGGTTACCCTTGGTCTGAACACTCTTCTCCTCCTCCGAGGCCTACGGTGGTTGTCGGCATCATCCTCCACAACACTGTCGGTCTGTAACACATGCTGATGAATCACAGCTATGGCAGCTCCCAACATGTACATTTTAAAAGTTCCCGTCTGTTTACACCTATGGTGCGGTGTTTGGGAATACACAGGTGTGTGTTGGGTGCTTTCACACTTTATACTGTTTTGCTGTGAACACTGATGATGTCATAGGGTGTGTATGTACGATCGTGGCTACAGGGTATCTTCTGTGTTTTATTAACGGAACCACTATTGTGCTGCCTTTGGTGTTGCATTACATTTGGATGCCGTGAATTACCTCCGGCCCTTCCATTTACATTTGTGCACGTTACACCTACCATTTGCTGGCATGCATCCCGCTGCCTGCTTTCATTTGTACTTTCCTAGACCTGGCTTATCTTGCGTAATGTGTGCTATTGCCGATCTACTGTGGGTTTGCTTTGCTCTATGACAGTTCTCCTATCTTTGCATTCCAGGTCCTCCCCTCCTTTCTTTGCAATCCTATGCCTCCCCTATCCTGTTTTGCAGGTTTCTGTATGCAGGCTTGTCTACTGCCGTCAATTGGCCGTCGTGGGTTGATTGGTGTTAATTGCTCATTAGTACGCCAATTACCCTGCTTCGGCATTTCCTTCTTTTCTTCCCCTGACCTTCCTGTTTGTGCTATTGTTCACGGCGCGTGCATCCATTTACTGGGTTTCGGGCACAATTTCATCCCCGTACACATGCGCTTTAAGGCACCATGTGTGCCCTCATCTAAATGGTTCTATACCCTCCTCCCCACCCCTGTCCTGCAGCTTTGTTTAGCAACGGCCAGGCCAGATTTGCATTGCTCCAATGTGCTTACTGATACGGTGGCACACCCCTCTGCTGATGTCATGAATCACCTCTGATACACTCCTCGGTGTTATAGCGCTGCACCGTCAGGTACATCCTTAATCCGGCAGGACGTTTGCGATTCATTATTACCTGCCTCATTTGCATGGCATTGACTACTAATTCATAGTTACAGCGCCGAACACTGTCGCGGGCCCTGACAACCCTTGCACCTTGCTTGTGGTGTGCCATGCCTACCATTGCATATTATGGTGCAATCCTAATTTGTCTTTCATTGCAATTTTATAACATTTTTATATATTTCCTTTGTATTCCTGTTTGCACACACATGCCCTATGGTTGTACTGTGTGTTACTGTGGACATGACATTAAATGTTGTTTTTTAGGTGTTGTACATCTTTTCTTGTGCCATTGGCTGTGTATTTTGCCATTGGCATATGTTAACTTTGTAATACATGAGTCTGGTCCGCTTCCATTACTCCAATGTTCTGTTTGGGAAAATGTAAACCTTGTTTTTTGGTTTACATTTCCATGGGCTTGCGCTACGCCTGCACCACTTCGTGAATCGCTGTATGCCTTCATTAGCATGGTGCGACACTGTGCATGGGGTGATTTGCATACCTATGCTGAGGGCTGCGTAGATCTGGTGTACGCCGGTAGTGCACTTGGTGTTGGTTCATACCTGAATCACTCGGCGGACATATTTGGCATTGTCCCGCATACGCTACGCCTGCGCCTGGCACAGGCTTCATGAATCCGGGGGAATATTTTAAAAATTTTCCTTATTTTTGGGCCTTTGTCCCATTTCTTTGTATGGCTTTGTCCAGATTTCTTGCTCTGAGGTTGAGAGGTATGACAAATGTGTCAGGGCCATCACAAGTCAGCCAGAGACATTTCAAACTGTGACATACTTGTTGCACCCCACTCCCCCATGTAGTGACTCTGGATGTGTCGAAGCAAGGCAAGGAGTAGTTATGCAGTGTAAATGTGCAGAGTATCCCCCCATCCAAGGTAGACACAAGTACTAGAGTGGCTTTTCATCTGTCCTTGATTTTTACAGAATGGTCTGGTTTCTGTCATATTTTTGTACTGTTGATTTATGCTTATTACTCAAAGTGCCTGTTGCTCTGTGTTTAAGTAGCAATACTTTAATGACCATCAGGTAAGCTTGGCTGAGATTGCAAGATGCAAGTAAGCTTTAATAAGCATACTGTTAAAGAATTGCCAACATTGAAAGCCTTTCTGTTGCCATGTAGAGAATACTTAACTAGATAATGTATAAGCCTTGGATATTGAAATGCATATGCCAGTATTTGTAATAAAGGACAGGATTACATTATTTTAAGAGTCTCATTACACTTGGAGACTTCCAGTCATCTCTGCAGGCTTTACCCATAAACAGAATGCCAATTGTGTGGTCCATAACCTGTACAGTAATCCTTTTAAGCAATGTATCTTGAGCTTATTTCTTGTTTGCTTTTCATTTTTTACTTTGATCATGTTTTCCCCATGAAACAAGTAGATGTCAGGCAGTAGGTCTTTTTTTGGATAAGGAAAATTTTTAAAAGTGGGGGCATCAGAGATTTCTACTTTCAGCATGTTACTTGGTACTTTAATAAAGCTGAATATAAATTATAATTAGAACTGCACTGCAAGAAGTGGTTTGAGTTGAGTGCTGCTTGTTTTTCTTATACTTGATTTTGACTGGCATTCCATTAATGTATTTAAAAAAAGTAATTTATTTTTTCATGCCTCACAACCTTTTTTTTTTCCATGTAGATATTAAGCTGTCATGCAGCCAATGCATTGAAATATTTTTATTCTTTTACACTTCATTTTGTCTTGATTGGACTCTCATAATGATGGTTTGGCACCCAGGGCAGTATATTTAGTTTATGTGGTTTTGATCATAGCTCCTCCCTTTCTAGTTGGCCGCACCCTTTCCCATTGACCCCACCCATTCAGCTGTCTCCTGCAGCCCCCCTTTGATTTGAAGTCACCAGCCGCCACTGGAGTGAAGTATAGCTATAATGCTTTTACATTAGAACAGGTCTGTGTACCATACTTTGTTGGCTCACCTCACAGAGGGACATTCACAGTGACTGGCATTTAGTTGCAATGATGCTGAATTACAACAACCCTATGAATAGGGCTGACATGGTACCCTATGTGAAGGTATTCATGGCACTCTGCATTGCTGGCACACATCCTCCAGTGTTCTGTCCCCTATTTTCACCCATTCTGGGCTTTCCACACCACGCAGATTACGTTTTTCCTCATTTTCTCAAATTTTGCTTTACTATTTACTATGGCTTTCTAGATGCACTAAAGTGCATTTTAGATCTACTGACATTCTGATCAAAATTATGACTAAGGAAAGAAATTCAGTGTTATTGTTCAGTTTTACTTTTCCCTGCATCCTTTCAACACTCCTTAACTGGCCAAGACAGCACAGTAGTAACTGTATGTATGAAATAATTGAATTAAGTAGGGAGTATTGGAGCCACTGGGCTTCCAGAAGCCATTCGGTTATAAATGCTCTGAGATGCATTATAAGAACATTTGTCTAACCTTTTGAGCCTGGGATGGTCTGAACAAAAATCATGAGTAAGAAAAGAAATGTATTATGATTTTTCCTTTCAAGAAAAAATAACTGAATGTCCAAGGTTTAATCTGTAAAGCTGATAAAATAGTAGGCAAAACAAATAGAGGAGATAAATGTTTGAAAGGATATATAAAGTCTATCTAGGAATGCTACCTGCCTTCCTACTCCCCCCGCCAAAAAAATATAGTCATCATCTATACATCCCTCTGGTGTTGGATTGGGATTAAAGCAAAGGCACAAATGGCCACCATCAAGTATTTTAAATGACTGCTGTCACTGACAAGCCAGGTCTGCCACAAGATGCACAAACAGACAGAAAAACACATTTCATTCTCACCTGTGTTTGGGATGCTGGAGGAAACCACAGCAAATAGGTAAACCCATACAGAGACAGGGAAGGCATGCAAACTATACACACAAAAAAAGCTATTGCCAAGAATTCACCAAGAGAAAAGCATGTGAAGTGAGAAAGCTACTCAGTGAGCCACTGTGGCAATGAGCAGCTGCTTTCACACATATCCTGCTTCTGCCAAACCATCACAGATAGCTACCTATCATGTTTAACTTCTATGTGAAGGCAAGTGAAAGAAATTGTGTCCAGCTTGTTACTCAAATACACTGCAACCCCCCCCCCCTTCACACACACACAAGCATAATAACAATGCTGTTTGTGATAGAAAGCGGAAAAAATTATGGGGCAGCTTACTGTAACACTGCACCCCCACACTTGAGCGCACGCGTAATCACACACACACACACGCTTTAGCACTACTAGTTTTACACTTCTTCTTTCAGCTGCTCCCGTCAGGGGTCGCCACAGCAGATCAACTATTTCCATTTCTTCCTGTCCTCTGCATCTTGCTCTGTCACACTAACCACCTGCATGTCCTCTCTCACCACATCCATAAACCTTATCTTAAGCCTTCCTCTTTTCCTGTTACCTGTCATCTTCATCCTTAGCATCTTTTTCCCAATATAATCTGCATCCCTCCTCAGCACATGTCCAAACCAACGTAATCTTGCCTCTCTGACTTTGTCTCCAAACCTTCCAACCTGGGCTGACTCTCTAATATACTTATTCCTAATCCTGTCCATCCTCGTCACACCCAGTGCAAATCTTAACATCTTCAACTCTGCCACGTCAAGCTCTGACACCTGCCTTTTTATCAATGCCACTGTCTCCAACCCATATAACATAGCTGGTCTCACTACCCTCTTGTAGACCTTCCCTTTCACTCTTACTGGTACTCGTCTGTCACAAATCACTCCTGACATTCTTCTCCACCCACTCCATCCGGCCTGTACTCTCTTCTTCACCTCTCTTCCACACTCACTTTACTCTGAACTGTTGATCCCAAGTATTTAAACTCATCCACCTTCGCCACCTCTACTCCCTGCATCCTCACCATTCCTCTATCCTCCCTCTCACTCACACACATATATATTCTGTCTTAGTCCTGCTGACCTTCATTCCTCTTCTCTCTAGAGCATATCTCCACCTCTCCAGGGTCTCCTCCACCTTTTCCCTACTCTCACTACAAATCACAATGTCATCTGCAAACATCATAGTCCACGGGGACTCCTGTCTGATCTCGTCTGTCAACCTGTCCATCACCATTACTAATAAGAAAGGGCTCAGAGCTGAACCTTGATGTAATCCCACCTCCACCTTAAACGCATTTGTCACTTCCACCGCAGACCTAACCGCTGTCACACTACCCTCATACATATCCTGTACCACTCTTACATACTTCTCTGACACTCCCAACTTTCTCATACAATACCACAACTCCTCTCTACGCACCCTGTCATATGCTTTCTGTAAATCCACAATGACACAATGCAACTCCTTCTGACATTCTCTGTACTTCTCCATCAACACTCTCAAAGCAAACATTGCATCTGTAGTGCTCTTTCCTGACATGAAACCATACTGCTGATCACTAATCATCACCTCCCTTCTTAACCTAGCTTCTACTACTCTTTCCCATAACTTCATGCTGTGATTAATCAATTTCATCCCTCTGTAGTTACTACAGCTCTGCACATCACCCTTATTCTTAAAAATTGGTACCAAAACACTTTTTCTCCATTCCTCAGGCATCCTCTCACTTTCCAAGATTTCATTAAACAATCTAGTTAAAAACTCCACTGCCATTTCACCTAAACACCTTAATGCTTCCACAGGTATGTCATCTGGACCAACAGCCTTTCTGTTCTTCATCCTCTTCATAGCTATCCTTACTTCCTCCTTGCTAATCCACTGCACTTCATGATTCACTATCTGCACATCATCCAACCTTCTCTCCCTCTCATTCTCTTCATTCATCAGCCCCTCAAAGTACTCTTTCCATCTGCTCAACACACTCTCCTCGCTTGTGAGTACATTTCCCTCATTATTCTTTATAACCCTTACCTGCTGCACATCTTTACTAGCTCGGTCCCTCTGTCTAGCCAATCGGTACAGGTCCTTTTCTCCCTCCTTAGTGTCCAACGTTTTATACAACTCATCATACGCCTTATCCTTAGCCTTCGCCACCTCTCTCTTTGCCATGCACCTCATCTCCTTATACTCTTGTCTACTTTCTTCATCTCTCTGACAATCCCACTTCTTCTTCGCCAACCTCTTACTCTGTATACTCTTCTGTACTTCTTAATTCCACCAACAGGTCTCCTTGTCCTCCTTCCTGTTTCCAGATGTCACACCAAGCACCTTTCTAGCCATCTCTCTTACTAGCTCTGCTGTAGTTACCCAGCTATTCGGTAACTCTTCACTGCCACCCAGTGCCTGTCTTAACTCTTCCCTGAACATCACCTCACAATTACCATTTTTCAATTTCCACCATTTGTTCCTTGGTGCTGCCCTCACACTCATCCTCCTCTTCTTGATCACCAATATCATCCTACAAACCACCATCCTATGCTGCCTAACTACACTTTCCCCTGCCACCACTTTACAGTCTCCAATCTCCTGCAGACTGGCCCTTCTACATAAGATATAATCCACCTGTGTGCATCTTCCTCCACTCTTGTATGTCACCCTATGATATTCATCACAGCCATGTCCATCCTTTTCACAAAATCCACTACCATCTGACCTTCTGCATTCCTTTGCTTAACACCATAACTACCCATCACTTCCTCATACCCTCTGTTCCCTTCACTAACATGCCCATTGAAATCTGCTCCAGTCACCAGTCTCTCACCCTTGGGTACAGTCATCACCACTTCATCCAACTCACTCCAAAATTTTTCTTTCTCATCCATCTCACACCCAACTTGTGGAGCATATGCACTAACAACATTCATCATTACACCATCAATTTCCAGCTTCATAAACATCACTCTATCCAACACTCTTTTCACCTCCAAAACACTCTTAGCATACTGTTCCTTCAGGATAATGCCTACGCCATTTCTCCTCCCATCCACACCATGATAAAACAATTTGAACCCGCCTCCGATACACCTAGCCTTGCTCCCCTTCCATCTGGTCGCTTGCACACACAATATACCAACCTTCCTTCGGTCCATCATATCAGCTAGCTCTCTCCCTATACTAGTCACACTGCCAACATTCAAAGTTCCGACCCTCACTATCACAGTCATAGCCTTTACCTGCCTTCGGCCATGCCTTCCACCTCTTCTCCTCCTTCGGCCAACAGTAGCCCAATTTCCACCAGCACCCTGTTGGCTAACAGTACTGGTGGCGGTCGTTGTTAACCCGGGCTTCGACCAATCTGGTATGTATATGTGTACTTTACCATTTTTACGCTGATTTCACCAAATAACAATACACTGTGTGACACTAGTACTGCCTCACCAGATCATTGACTGGTGTTTAGCAGTTATCAAACAACAGCAGGGGTGAGTCACGTTTATTCATCTCACTGAAGAATAATACATACCTATCACTGTCCCTGATTTTGTTGCACATTTTTGCCTTTTCCCTTGTAAAATTTATGATTTGCTTATAAATAATTCAGGATTACAGACAGCAAATAATGCCAGACATTAGAATTTCATACTTCTTATTTTTCAGAAAATACATCTTGATGCTATTAACGTTTTAAGTGAATTAGGATAATATTTAAACAAAATTGCTGATTTTGAGCTTTTAGTCCTCCATTATTTTGTCTTTGCCTAGAATTCTTAAGCAAAGAAGTTGAGAGGTATAATATCTGGTATCCTGACAATATTTATAAAGCTCCCTGAAAGAGAAAACCATCCCCAAAGATCAGAAGCATCTACTCTTCTTGAAATCCCAGCTAAAAAATGAGATCAGTCACTCTGGGCTGCCGATGTCTAGCATTTACCTTGCTCATGTTCTTTCACTAATTACTGTCATTATAATAACAGGTTCATATCGCATCCTGTTTAGAATAAAGCACAAGACCAGTGAATGCATGATTTTTTACTTCATTTCCCCTAACGACTGGCACCTTTTCTGAGACCCCCACACAGTCAAGGATGATCAGGGATTCTCCCACAGCCACGGGTATTGCAGGTGCTTGATTACAGCTATGATGTTAGTTTTACTGGACAAAATGCCCACTAGCAGGAATCAGATAAGTCAAGGACACTGTGTCAGTGATTAAAGAATAAATTAAATTATAAAGCCTGCTATTTAACAAAACACTGTCGCTATAACAAGGGATATATTTGAAATTTAAAGGAGAGGTTGTGGTAATCCTTATGATTCTTCATACTAAGAATTTAAACCCACCTATTAAGTGCACAAGATTGCTGTACTAGCTTTCATTGGTTTGAGTCAAATGTAAAAAATATCAAAATGAGATAACTTGCTGTGGTTGGGAGCCCCCCAATGACCGCTGGGTTCACTGGTACTTAAATCCCGCTATGACTATGCAAAACAATATTCTGGGGATCACACCAATGCTCTGTGGGTGGACCAAGTCCTTTCTCAGTATTACGCAGTACTTAGTGGTAAAATAAGAGAATACACATACATTAAAAGCAGTTAATGAACTTGTGGTCTTAATACTGGCCTCACGACCCACATGTACTAAAACAAAATAAGGCAAAACCTGGCTACTGGGACACATTGAAAGCAGTTATTGAACTCGTGGTCTGAATACTTTCCTCACGACCCACATTGTTATAATTTACCTCTCAACGGTACTGAATTTCTCAGTGTTTACCAATTTTGAGGGCAAAATAATGGGGTGCCACGAATTTTCGATTGGCCCCTTCAATTCTTAATTTATTTTTCTTTATTTTTAGCCTGACCACATATGTAAGTTCAGCAGACAACTAATTATACTAACAAATGTACTAATTCATTTTTTTCAGGCATGACCTTTGCTCAAAAGCCCAAACGGCACTCCAGCCTCAAACAGTAATTGTGAAACCATTAATACAAACATCTTACATTACAAAAATGCAAGATGCCATAGTCTATGGGTGACTACATACAGGTCAGAAAGTTAATCAGATAAATGTTCGGTAAGTACACATGGTCAACAATAGCACTACAGGCAGGCAACATCATTAACCGATGAAACTTCTTTTCCCGGCTTAATCTAATCTCAGTTTCTCTTATATATGCCAGTTGCCAGCACCTACAGTGAATGGGCTCTATCCCACAGCACTGTCCACCACAGATACAGAACATCAGTTCTGCTACATCATACTGGAGGACAAAAATGAAAAAAAAAAAAAAAATCACACCTACCATTCATGTAAGGCTGCCCAGAATCGCCATTCTGGGTAAGGTTAGTGCTGCCACATGCTCTTACAAACCACATTATTCTTAATTTGTGTGTGCTGTGCCTATTACTCAAGTCGTTTTGACTTACTACAAACTTTCTTCCAGAGTTTGCTGCTGGTCCCTCATAATCTTTTGACACAGTATTAGGAGTAAGGAAAAGGTCAGCTGACCAGTACCACTCGGTGATCAAATATCAATAAATAAAAAATGCAGGCCTTGGACAGTGTAGCTAGCTAAAAATCAGAAAGTGAGAACTGGGAACACAAGTGTTATTACTGTGTAGTTGTTCTAAAAGTGTACTTAGTCTAGCAACATGTAAACACTTATTTATCTTCGTCTCTTATGAAGTCTGGTATAAGTCAGTTTTAGTTTACAGTATAAAGTGAAAATCTATTTGCAGTGGTAGAAAGTTATTATTTATGTTGTAATTTAACGTGATTGGCACTTGGCACTGTAATATTTTACACTAAATAACATCAGAACAACACTTAAATTGCAAAGGAATGCCTATAGGACCGTATGTGAGTAGACTGGTGATTGGCAAACTGTTTCAATAAGCGGGAAATAGGAGGGGAACTTGTTTGGGTAGAGACGAGTTTGAAAGTCAAAAGCTTGACATCCATTGGAGTGAAACAATGAGATGAGTCCTGCTTATGAGTAGTGGGATACTCAAGCCTGAGGTAACTATTTAATTGTGATGGGACTGCTCTGCTTCATGTGGGTCAGGCAACAAACTGCATGTATTGTAGAGTTGTAGATCGAGACCTGGACTTTCATAAATTTGGTTTTATGGACATTTGCACAAGTGGCAACAAACTGTAGTAGACTGAGTAAAGAGAATGAAAATGCTTAAACATTTATTGTGTCAATTTATTATTTTTTTGCCTTTGACTAAGGTCTGCCTTTTGAAGGGCTGTTTGCAGTTCCCTTTGTTTTTATAACATAGACAGTTTAAAGTGTTAAAGTGAGTTGGAATGTTGATCTGCATCTAGTCCATACCTCTCAATCTCTTACAGCAAGAAATCTGGTCAAAGCCAAAAATAATGGTGGGACAGAGGCCCAAAAATATGGACAGATTTTAAATATTGCTCCTGTAAACTCTAGACAGTTGATAACTTGCTAGAATAAAAAGTTTTGTGTTATGTATTTTCTGAGGGATATGAAGTCTGAAATTCAAATGTCTGCCATTATTTATTATTATTTAGTGACTTCAGTCTTCATGTTGATATCCCACAATTCCGAGTGGGTGATTATGTATGCAAATTTTATGTTAATCAGCATCCTGCTTTTTTGCCAGTGGTACCTACTTTTCATAGGTCTCTGTCCAGATTTTTGATGTTTCCAGGTTGAGAGGTATGGGCCCATATGTCCTAAACAAAATAAGAGAAAGCCTGACTGCAGGGACACACAGGCAGTGGTGTAGAGAAAGAAGCCACAGCTCTCACTGCGGAGGCTGACAGCAATGAAGAACAGAGCAGAGTAGAGCTGTAAACAGGTTCCCTTTCCTGGCCATTGGCCCTTACTCTAGGTTTAGTCCAAACACCTAGGACTGTGTTTACCTTCCCCATTCTTTTGAGTTATCCCACATACTCAGCCAATCACTAAAAATGATGCATTCAGATTGAAAAATATTTGAATACACTGATATTTGTCATCAGATCAGCAAACATTGTCTTCTAAGAAACACACCATCCACCATTATACCATCAACCTCCCTTTTCCCATTTTCTTCATGTGGTTGGGGTGTTGTGCTAACTGTCACACTCTGTCAACGCCACTCTCTACCTTCTTTGACAGTCATACCTGCCTGTCGCAGGGCTACTCTCACACAATCCAATCACTTCTTTGCTGGACACCCTTGTTTCCTGTCTCCCCGAGTCTTCTTCACTAGATTGCCTTCTGCTTTCCTACACATGTACCCAAACCAGCAAACCACTGTAATATATTCTTTTTAACCTTCTCTACAATTGGAGCCGCTGCTCTGATGTCCTTATTTCTTCACCTGTTTCACAGTGCACATCTTACCACACATCTCAAGCACTTTATCTCCATCACCTCTAGCTTCCTCAACTGCTCTGCCTTCAGTGGCCAGCTGTCTGTACCATATAGTAGTACTGGTCACACCACTGTTTTGTACACCTTACTTTTCAGTTTCTTTGGTGTTCTTCTGTTATACACTACTCTTGACTTGCTGTGCCAGTTGCCTGCAGCCCCTCTAATTCTAGCTTTGACCTTTTCATTCATACTTCCCTTCTCCTCAACCACCCCCCCAGGAACTTAAACCTGTAAACTTGTTCTACTGTTTTCCCTTCCATCTAGATCTCAGCTTCTTTTTTATTCAGTTTGGTGCCATTACAACTGTCTTGCCTGTATTTGGTTTCATCCATTGTGCCTTCAATTATGCATTCCATTTCCCTATCCTTTGCTGAAGTTCTTGTTCAGAGTCTGCCTGTAATGCGACGTCTGCATACAGTAACTTTGTTGCTCTGTCCTCTCTGACCTGTTTGCTGATGTAGTCCATCAGTAGTATGAACATCAGTGGGCTTAGAGATAAACCCTGATGTACACCCACTGGAAACTTCTGTGTGGGTTCAAACACTGTTCATCCTTGTTCCAATGGTTTCTTGCACATAGCCTGCACTGATTCTACTAATGTCTCTGGGACTTTGAATCATCACAGCACTGTCCAAATCAACATTCTTGGGAACAAGTCATATTACTTCTCCAAGTCTAGGAGTACCCAGTTGGACTCTTTCCTCATGTCTAGCTTCTTCTGAACTATCTGTCTCACTACAAACATTGGGTTAGCTGTGCTGCATCCTGATCTGAATCCAAACTGCTCAGCTCCCATGTTACTTTCTACTTTTCTGCATATGTGATTATCAATCACCCTCTCCAGAACTTTCATGCAGTGTGACAGGAGTTTGACACATCTATACTGTCACTCAAAAAACACACAAACCAACTGAGAAATAAACAAAAAGTAATGAAGGTTCCAACTCACACACATTTATTGTTAGCACATTCGTCTACTTTCTTAAGTGTGTGTGTGTGAGAGAAAATAGTTGGGCAAGTCCTGGTTATTGTTAGCCCTGATGACTAACAATTAAACATAACTTTGCTTTTATACCCAATCGATGGTAAAATTTACAAAGTGTTAGCAGCTGGATTTCAATTTTGAAGAGAGTTTGACTTGGGTACTCCATCTATCTTTCTACTGCAGTGGTGGTGCTGCAGTAGCGTTGTCGCCTCACAGTTAGACGTTGCCCATTCGATTCTCAGTTAGAGCATCTTCTGTGTAGCGACATGCGTGAATGGGCGTTCCTTCGTTGGACGTTGTGCGTTAGGCCCGGCAAGCCAGTACGTAAAAAATCTACTGCCAATCATTAGCGGACCGGAGTTCCGCTGTGGTGACCCCTAACCGGGAAAAGCCGAAAGACACAAACAAACTCCATCTATCTTTCTCCTTCACTTGCACCTTACCTAACCATTGGGTTCATCACATTTTATTAATAGTAAGTATTCTAGTTTTTAACCAGTTGAGTTATTTTTGATTTATTACTTGTTTTCTTCAGAAAGTCTTATAAGAAATGTAGACTAGTTCTTCTGTGACCTCCATGCTTCTATAAGCTCAGGCTTTGTTCATATTTGCATTAAAAATAAGTGTCTTTCTTACCAAGCACATTTGGTTACATGTATGGCTAGACATGTATTTTTATCATTATTTGTGTTAGTTATTTTATTACAGTATTACTTAGGTTTATCTATTTGACAGTGTCATGCACACTTGTACAACCACTGAAGTTATTTTAATATTCCACTTCCAGAATATTTGATACTTACGTATTATCGCAACCACATTTTAAATGGCTAGATTGTTTGCTTCATGATCATGCAATCAGGTCATTAATGCTGTATAAATGTTATGTAATGTCTGTTGTTGTACCACAACCCTCTTTTTTATGTAGTGAATACAATGTAGAAAACATACTGCTCGTGTTTGTGTGTGCACTTCACTCACAGAGTTTCTGTTATTTCAAGTCCGCCTGATAAACGTTTCTTTGTCGTGGCAGCACGTTGTCTCACTACTGTGATTCATTTCTTTGGGTACCACGGAATGAGTAATCCACATCATTACACCATGAATAACATCAAACATTGGGGTACCACAAAGTCTCTTTATCAGAACATACCACTTTTGCAAAGCAAGACACATCAGTGCTACCAACTTTCAGTTAAAGCCGAGCAAGAAATCAGCTGTCAAAATCATTAACCCTCCTCATGTGAAATCAGTAAGAATGCAGTGCTTTGGTTGAACATCAGTTAAAGCAATAGTTACAAATACAGCAGTTTACCTACAGCAATTTCTCTGTGTCTGTGTTGTGCTTGTCTGACAATTGCAAAGTACAAAGTGAAAGTAATGCAAGCGACAGTTGGCAAGCAGTCATGATCCCTGAAGCATGCGTATGTAATGCATGCAAAACGGGAAGAGGATTTCTGAAATTGTTCCTCTTCGTAAAAGTCAGGTAAATGTTTGGATAAGTAGCAAGGAGTAAGAATGACAGTTTGCAGTGTGTCATGCAGTCATATCTGTGGAGGTATGCACATTTTGCAACTACGAAAAAGTGGTTGCGATAATACGTAAGTACCGAATATTTTTTGTTGTTACATTATTGGCTGGATTCTAAAATAACATGCAAAGGGCTTATGAAACTCCTCAAGTAATGACCATAAATAAGGAAGAATACAAACTCTAATGGCAATTCCCAAAACTATATGAAGTTCCAAAATAACTGAAGAACTCATTTCCCCAGACTTTGGAGTGAATATATTGGTGTAGTACATCTATCATATTAACCATGCTATATACCAAGACCTATCTTTTCAAGCCTGCTGTGTTAATATCACCCTACCTACTTGGTTTCCTTACTCTCAGGGGATTTTGCTCAAGTATTATGCCATATAGTGTGGCTATCTAGTGGTAATTTTGCATTTTGTGGATGGCTTTTTATGAGTGAATGCCCACCTCTCTCAGGTTAGTGATAGATATGTTTTCCTTCCTTTTTACCCTCATTCAATGTACATCTGGGTCACATTCATTTACACCATGCTTCCATAATGTAGTTCATTGATGCATTATGGAATGGTGGAAACTGACTGTGTCGGAGATAACTATGCTTGAAATCCTGATGCCTCATGATTATTTGGTGTAGGCTTCTATAGTAAATCTTACTAAATAATAGCAATAATTAGATTTACAGACTTCTTTTACTTTAGAGAATGCATATTATTTCACATTCTCTTATTTTGTCAGCTTCTCAAGTTATGAGTATTAATATTTTAAAAAGTGTCCTTAATTATTTCTTGATTTGTCTCTGATTCTGGATGTAAGTAGTTGAGAGCTTTGGGCAGCAAACTAACTGTATTTTTATGAAAAAGCTATAACACTGAGTTAGTGAAAGTCTATAATATACATTTTGGTATTTGCTGATGAACTTACCTAAATGAAAATATTTGTATGAAATACCAGCACATGTTGATTAGTGTGAATTGGTAGGTGGCACATCTTGATGGGTAAAGAAGCTGAGAAGTATGGAAAAAAATTGGCATTACCACAGTTCACAGGCATAGTGACTATGGAGAGACAGAATGCAGTTAATAAAGGGGAACTATAAGAACTTTTTTGTGGGAATGTGGATTGTTTTTTGAAGGATAACTATATGAAACAGAGCATTGACCAAGTTGCAGTGTCAGTGGCTCAGCAGGTAGCACACCTGCCTTCGATGCTAGAAGGCCATAAGGCTGTGGGTTCTGCCATCAGGCCAGTTGCTTAAATCATGGGTTCATAGGTGAGAGTTTCAGGCTAGCTATCCTAATGTGCCATTTTAAGCCTGGCCAATTTCCCTTTCGAAGGGAGTAACACATGACAACATACAAGTCCTGGTAAAAGAAATGGTAATGACTGGTGTAGTGTTTCTCACATTAAGAGGTCAGGCCCATTGCAGTGGAGGCACAAGCTAGTCTAAACAGTCATCTACTGTATCTGGTGTAGTTTTTCTTTACATAGAGATAAACTAATAGAAAAAAAATATAATCAATATGTGAATTTTACTGCACAGTTACTATGGAAAAAGAAAAATGTACCAAGCCAAATTTAATCATAGTTACGTGTGTGTTGTAGGGGATGTGGTTGGCCTTCTTGTGTACACTGCAGCATATATGTATGTATGTATGTATTTGTGTGTGTGTGTATAAATATATATTTTCCATGCAGGACTAGACTAGTCCTGCACGGAAGCAGCAGTTTAGGAGGAGGACGGCAGCACACCATGCATATTAATGAAGGTGCGCTGCCTGAGCTCCCAATCCTACACAGAGTGTGGATGAGTGGAGGGGGCGTGTCTGAGAGCAGAGCTCTCACAATATACACGCCTCTGCAAAGTAGAACAGCAGAAAGTGTAAATAAATGAGCGAGACTGCTCATAGGTGTCTGCATATCCCCACCAACAGTCCCCCATGTGTACAGCAGCAACAGGACATAAAAATAAAAAGAAGAAACCCCTTTATTTTTTTTTAAAACTCCAAGTACAGCTAACCGTAGTTGCGCAGGTGTGCCCATCGTTTAGCTACGGTTAAGGCAGCTCAAAAGGCTGAAGAGGATAACAAGGAAGATATATGCAAATGAAGCAGCACAGCAATAGTGTAGTGGTCAGAGCATCCCCTAACGAGCAGGCATTCCTGGTTCGAGTCCAACTGCAGCATATACCATTTTCCATGTGAAATCTGTATATGAACATTCTTTACATTTTTTTGGTGTATAACATACTAAATAACATTTAAATGTGACCTGGAGTACTGCATTAAATGCACATGTGAAGTGTCAGTGTCATAATGAATAAGGCACTAGTAACCAGGTTTAAGCACAAATAAGCAGTAGTAAGCATATATAAGCACTAGTAAGCGTGTTTAAGTGCATTTGTGTGGGAGTAAGCATTGCCTACACAGATTAAGCAAAGTAGAAGCTAACTGAGTGTAAGAAACTGTAACCGGAGGTTAGCATTGCTTAGCTCCACGCAAAATCACTTACAACTGCTTTAAAGTGTCTTAATCACTCTGTACCCAACGGCCCATGTTCTGCCCAGCAACAAAATAAACAGCTTCTGCAAGGCTCGAACTCAAGACCCTGTACACCACAGTCACAGTAGTTAACAACTAAGCCATCATAGCAATACATATCCTCACCACAGGAAAATCAAACCAAACATGTGAACTGAATCTATGTACAGTGTGATGTATAACCTGCCAAAGAACATAGATATGTGAATTGGAGTACTGCAGTAATAATAGATTTGAGGTGTTAATGTAATAAAGTGTAGAAGTCCCCAGGTCCCCATACAGTGTACGTACACATGAATCACGGATACCAGACACATATATAACCTGTAATGAAGAATAAATCACTGCCAAAAGGCAAATATAGTGCTAATTAACTATTAAGCAATGCTAACTAACCACAGCACAGCTCAACTTAGTAAGTGTAAGCAATGTGTAGGGGAGCCACTTCAATCTGCCTAGTGATATACCTCTTTAAGCAGTGACAACCTTAGGTAAGCAGGTGTGCCCATAGCTTAGCCTTTTCAAAACCAGCCAATCACGGGAAAGTGCGGGAAATTGGCCGCATTTAAACCCCACAGGCAGGAATACTTCCCATAACTTGGTTGTAGCTTATTACTGCAGGAAGAATGGCTGGTGTGGGTGAAGGCACTCGATTTAGAGCATAGGGAAGGGGCATCCAGGAGTTAAAATTCATGGTATGGCTCCTGGTAAAACACCATGAGCAGAGACTACTGCAGAGCCAGTATCAGGGCTCGCAGTATAAAACGGAGGCCTGAGACAGTCCCGCCTGTGACCTCACCAGTGCCACAGGTATCCCCCCCAGACTGGTGAGCAGGTCAGGCACCACCATGCTGACCTGAAGTGGCGGAGGGGGATGTACTGGAACAGTGGATCCAGGAGTCTCGGCAGATGCCTAATGCCCCAGTACTGAATAAGTACCCATTCTACTAAGTAGTTTATAATTGCCTAGCTTGTGTATAGTATGGAAATGTATGGCTAAATATCACTGTATGTCTCTAACAGCTGCAGATGAGCGGGCTGTGAACCAGCAAGCCCATGATGCTAGGTTGCAAAGGCTGTGTTGTGAGGCAGGTTAGTAATTATTCAGCATGTACTGTCATAACAACTAAATATAAGAGCCTTAGAAAGTGTCGTACCAGTAGAAATAAATGTGCAATATTCTGTGAATAAAGGTATAACCCCTGGAGTGCTTCTGTTTACTCTTCTTTCATATGTTGTTGAACTGTTGCATACTATAAATAGTACTGTTGTATTAAGCAGTGTTACCCACACTGTGGTATGCAGATAAAATGTGTATGGAAGTTCTGTATAACAATGTTGGAAGTGCCAAGAGGTCAGTCATATTGTACAAGTGAGGGAGACACACAGAAAACAGTAGAAAGCTTCACATCAATTCCCTGATAGTACAGTGTACTGTGATGTTAACTGTAATATTTTTTTTTGTCACACACAGCAGGAGTTTGAATCCCAGGAGTGCTAGTAAGTTGTATGCATAATCATACCCCACAACTGTACAGAGTTTGTTACAATGTTTAGATAGAAAGCTGTATGCATAATTACACCCAACTGTGCAGAATTTGCTAGAAAGTTCAAATAGAAAGTTGTATGCATATTCATACCCACAACTGTTCCAATCTTTCCAGCATGTCCAGATAAATGGCCCACATCATCAGCCTGGTACCCTGTTCCCCTGAAAAATCAGTGTGATGATCCAAGAAATGTAGGCAGCTGTTAATGACATATAACTGATAGACGTGTACATACTCAGAGAATGTATATGAAAACAAACCTGCATTCTAGCACCTCACCCAAAGTTTATGAGAGCAATTCTCAACATATGTTGCATTAACACCTGCATCTTGTCACGCCTGTATGCAAGACACAGGTCATGTATATAATAATCTATAAACATACCAGTGTACAATATAAGGCCATTGGGTAGTGTAATAATACATGTAAGGGACAGATCACTGCAGTGACTAAGAATGTTGTGAAAACTACAAGGATATATTAGTTGCTAATTGAACTCGCTCTCTCACCCCTACCATGTGTGCAAAAGTAACCCAATGACACATGTCAATCGGTATGTGTACACTCCAAACTTATGTTGGGACATATGTCCTAATGGTTTATAAATATTCACATTTGTTTCTATGCATGTGCCATGTTAAAATATCCCCATATTGGTGGCCTGTTGCCATCAATGAAACCTACATGATGTTGTAATGGCCACTGTTGTTCCATATATGCATGTGTTCTGCTTGCTCTGCAACTGTTTTAAATCTGGTGTTTTGGGTTAATGGGAATACCTATGCATGCTGTTATAACTAATCCCGAATGCTGTTGACTATTTCTAACCCATATCTGTCATAAACCTGCTACAACATAGTTCGTATAGGAAGGCCGGTCCCAGCGGACCCACCTATCCCACCTCAGCTGGCCATGGCACCGGACACCAGCACATCTGGGGCCCAGCCTGGGACCTCCTCCTCCGTTGGCCCTGCGCCACCTTCGGGTGGAACCGCTGCAGGGGATGGGGCTGGCCCCCCCAGGAGTGGGCGCAGAGAGGAACATGTCATCTGTCATCAGGTCTGGGCCGTGGTGCATAGGGAGCTTGAGGGCCAAGTGGCGCAATTAGAGGGTGAGTCTGCCCCTCCTACACAGCCCCCAGCACAGCCATCTTTGGGGCCGTGAAGATGCAGTAGTGACTGCCCATGGGTGGGGACTTCAGTCCCACTGTTTCCATTTGGGGGCTCATGGGCTTGCGACTTCCAAACACCCCTCCCCATCCAAGTTGTTCTGCCCACATGTGTCATATACCACCCCTATATGCTGTCTTGTCTGTCATCCTACCCAACTTATCCTCCCCGAGCATACCTACTCTCCTACCCAACATCCCACTCTCACCTTAAAAGAAAAAAAAAGGCAATCTATTCTCAAAAAAAAAAACACACCCCATAGATAGCTGTCCATTTTGCACACATGTCCACTGGACACAAGTAATCTGGTCTAATTGGCATCACAACATATTATTGTTGTCCTCACCCCTCTCCCAGGGGTTGGAGTGTTCAAATGTGCCTCCAAATTCATTGCATATGCACAGCTGTTTCTGTAGAAGAAATGGGCAGCTATGAACCTTCCCTACACCCTTCCTGCACATCCCTAGCTATCTTGCCTACTGACTTTCCCTCTTTGTGCCTCTTTTTCACCACGTTCCTATCTCCCCTTTTTCTTTTCTTTTAAAGAAATTAGTGCAGGGGTAAGCTGGAGTAGGCAGTTTTAAGCAGCAGTAAGCAGGTTTCAGCCTGTTTGTGAGAGAGTAAGCTATGCCAACACAGGTTAAGCAATTCAGAAGCTGAGTATAAAAAACAGTAACCGGAAGTTAGCAGTGCTTGCCTCCGTGCAAACCCACTTACAACTGCTTTAAAGTACCTTAATCACTCTGTATCCAACGGGCCATGTTCTGCCCAGCAACAAAATAAACTGCCTCTGCAAGGCTTGAACCAAGGACCCTGGGCACCATACACAAAGTGATTTACCACTAAACCATGGTAGATATACATAACCCTGCTGTTTTCACAAGCATATCATCCAGCCCAGTCATTCAACAGTACAGATAATTCCAACATGTAGATGTATCGTGTGTGAGTAAATATATTAATGTCTAAACAGGTACAACATATTGATATATGTGTGTATATATATATATATATATATATATATATATATATATATATAAACATATAAACATGCAAATGCCTACATCTATAGATATATATGTCTACATCTACATGTCTAAATATATACGGCAGGTTATATATATGTCAGCAGATATATATATATATATATATATATATATATATATATATATATATATACATACATACATATACATATATAGGTATATACGGACATACAGCTGTAGATAACAATGGGGAAATAAAAGCATATATGTCCTCATGCAATGTTAATGGGGCTGAGAGGCCCCACACAATATACATCTGGTACAAATAGGTATACTCCCCCACAGCCAAGCACGTCCCCCCAGCAATACACTACTAAGTGTTGTAGATCCCATAATCAGGATCAGACATGACATGGCCATCCCTAGAATACATATATACAGACACATATATGCAGATGCAGGTATATATATATATATATATATATATATATATATATATATATATATATATATATATATATACACACACACACACACACACATATATATATTTATATAGATATATATATATATATATATATATATATATATATATATATATATATATATATAAAACTACACGTACATACACAGAGATATGTACAGTAAGATACATATGTAGTACAGGCACACAATATGGAGCAGCCAGTATTTCTACAGTCATCACCTCACCAACTAGAGACTGTATGAGCCACCCATATGAATGACATTCATAGCCTGCAACATATACCCACAGAGATATCAAAGGGTATAACACCACACACATAAATGAATGTGAAAGCTTTATTTGTGTACTATGACAGTTGTATATGCCATGTCATATAGCTGTTTAGACACCGACATCCATATGAACAGTGTAATGCAACTGTGAAACAGTTATACTAAGACAGTGGTCTGGAATGGTTGACATATGTTGTTGCTGTCCAGGCCGAGGCCTTCAAGTAGAACAATAGTAATGACAGATTGGGCCACAGCATACCAGACAATCAACAGTACGTAATGCAGATGTATAGTTCAGCAGCCTCTATCTACACTCTGTACACAATCCCTAGGGGGTACAGACCCCAGTTGACACAATGGGATGTATCTGTTACATAACAAGGCATAACTGACACCATCGCAATCACAGTGACAAACAGAACATTCTGTATGGCAGGAGGCAGTAGGCCTGCATTTACCCAAGGTGGATTGTATGGTAATGTACATCCAGATACTTTAAGGCAGCTTACCCCAGATACCCACACATGTTGCAACAGCCTAGGTTACTCTTGGTGCACCCCCCGACACTCACTAATACTGGGCCATATACCACTGTTACATACACTGGCCTCTGGAGTGTATTAGGGCACACATGTATTGCGTAGGTGAAGCCCACACATATATGGCCTCAACCCCCCAGTATGTGTGGGGGACACAACAGCAGTGGAGTGATGGCAGGAATGACAGCATGACATACACACAGCCTACTACATAACAACCCCTGACAGCATATCATATGTGCAAAGCCTGGTATGAAGGTGGAGGTCAGAGTGTGGAACACAGGCACATATGTGTAAAACTGTTGTCATACACTAAGCAAGATATGTATATGTGTATACATCTATATGGATATATGTATAATTATATATACATATATGTTCACCATATGTCCTGCACATGGTGTGGAGCCCTACCTCAGCCCCAATAGTCCCAACCTCTCAGTGCAAGGGGATGTCATGTATGTATTGCAGGTATATGTGTAGACTATTGTTACTGTAGTAGGGATTGTCTTCACAGAAATGGTGTGTGTGGAAGGCCACATCTGCTGTTAACATGTGCGCCATTGGCTACTGACAGACATCCTAAGGTCATCATAGTACAGTACCACTGCTAGCACAGTAATGCCCCTGTGGACTACAGCTGCGATATGGCCAATATTTGTGGACAGTCTGACACACTCTGGTCAGTCCAGGGGTATACACAGAACCCCTTCATGCAAGACATGTGGACCAGGCCTGTCAATGTGAATGTTAACAGCCATGTAGATGGGTATAACACGTAAATACTGGCATACATGTCCCCCCCATAGGTTATGCATTCATACACCCGTCTTTCCTGGCACATAATAACCACTGGTACAGAGAAGCCATGGCCACATACTACCCACTAGTTAGTGACATACATCTGAACAGCATCCCACTGCTTTATCTGACATACATGACTGTTATGGTGGCCCTGCAGCAGTACATCTGGCAAGTATCTGGACATGACATCTCACTGGATAAGTACAGTAAGCTGCTAGGCATGTAACAAAACACAGTGCAGGTACAGACAGACTGACTCAACACTGGGCTACATCTTCTATGTGGGAATACACATGTACCTGCATAGATAGCAGGCTCTACAGGCATGTCACATCACAGAGTAACAGACACCTGTGTGAAAGTGCATAACCACAACCAATGTGAACACAGCCACAGCCATATATGGTAAGCTAGCATACTATTACAGTAGATGGACTATCTGATCTACACCATCCTCATATGAGCCACTCAAACAAAGTACAGTTGTGTACCTACCATAAATGTAGATGTTCGAGTGTATACACTGCTGCAGTCAGTACACTTGGGTTATCCTGCTGTCAGGCGGTCCCACAGTCGGCCCGAGTTCCAAAGTCTTGGTCTGGCATCAGTTGCTGTTGCTTCTTCCCTGATGTCAGTGCACCAGGGGTATATAAGATGCAGCCAACGCCATTTTCTTCAGTTTTTCTTGCCCCAGATGTCAGGTGCCCCAAAAAAGGTAGGCAATGTAAATTGCTAATAAAACATACATAAGAAAAGCAATCAAATACTTTCTGTTACCAGCAAATACTTCCCATAGGTAGCAAAGGGTAGAATACTAGGGTAAGTACCAGCAAGTAAGAGGGGAAGGAGGGAGGGTAACCTGGACTGCAGCAGTGTATACACTTGAACATCTACATTTATGGTAGGTACAAAACTGTACTATGTTCATCGTGTTACACTGCTGCAGTCATTACACTTGGGTAGAATCCCAAAGCTGAGGTAGGGTGGCTGGTTGTATAAGGCATTAGGGGTGGCTATAAGGCCCTGCAGTACTGCAGTGGCAAAGCCAGCACTGGATTTAGAGTAAAGAGGCAGATGGTAATGCTTGGTGAAGGTATGTACAGAACTCCAAGTTGCTGCTTCCAAAATGTCCTTGGTAGGTACTCCTCTTAGGTAGGCAGTTGAAGTGGCTGTTGCCCTGATGGAATGAGACCTAATGCTATTAGGTGCAGTTTTCCCATGATGTGTATAGCAGAAATGTATGCAATGCCCTATCCATTTTGAAATGGTCTGTTTTGAAATGGCTTTTCCCTGTGTTCCTGCAGCATATGCTACAAACAATTGCTCAGTTTTCCTGAAAGCTTTCGTTTTGTCCAAGTAGAAGCGTAACTGCCTGTGTATGTCCAAGGAATGCAGTAGTCTCTCCCCTTTATTCTGTGGATTTGGATAAAAAGTTGGCAAGTGAATAGTTTGGTTTAGAGCCACACTTGATACCACCTTTGGCATAAAAGTAGGGTTTGTTCTTAAAGACACCCTGTCTTGGTGGAAAATGATGAAAGGTTCCACTGCCATTAGTGCCTGTAATTCTGAAATTCTTTGTGCTGAGGTTATTGCCAGGAGCAGAGCAGTTTTCTACGAGACATATTTTAAGTCTGCTGAGTTAGCTGGCTCAAAAGGAGGTAAAGTTAATTTTTCCAAGACGAAGTTGAGGTCCCAAGTTGGAGTTGGTGCTCTACGAGGTGGTCTTATGTTTTTAGCCCCTCTGAGGTACTGTTTTACCAAAGGATGAGAAAAAATTGGTGGATCTGTGTTGTAATGAGCAGAGATGGCAGAGGTATGGATCTTAATGGATGAAAAGGAGAGGCCTTTGTCCAGCATCTCAGTCAAGTATTGTAGTATCTGAGGAATATTTGGGACAAGAGGGTCAAGGCTGTGAGCCTGGTTCCAGGCACAGAATCTCTTCCATTTATCTGAATAGGCTTTCCTGGTGCTAGGCCTTCTGGCCTCCAGAATGACATCCATAACAGCTTTGGAGAGAGGCATTGTTTGCTTCACTAAGGAATCTGCCATGCAGCCAGGTTTAACGTCTTGAGCTGGCCGTGAAGTATCTGATTGTTTTGCTGAGTCAGAAGTTGTGAGATTTGAGGCAAAATTCATGGTGGTCCTTGTGCTAAGTTCTTTAAGATTGGGTACCAGTGCTGGCGTGGCCAGTCTGGGGCAATCAGGATCATCTTTGGCCTTTCTTGTCTGGCTTTTATGAGTAGCTTTGAAAGGAGAGGCAGTGGTGGAAAAGCATATACTTTTAGGTTTTTCCAGCTGAATGAGAGGGCATCCACTTTCCGTGCTTGTGGGTGGTAATTTCCACTTGTGCGGATCCATGATGTTTCTGCTTAAGTCATCTGCCAGTGTGTTTTTCTCTCCTGGCAGGAATTGTGCTTGCAGATGAACTTGATAGGTTAGAGCTGTGTTCCACAAGATCATGGCTTGTCTGCAGAGGGGATATGAATGAGTGCCCCCTTGCTTGTTTATGTACCACATAACTGTGGTATTGTCTGTCTTTAGTAGTAGTTGTCCTGGATGCAGAAGGTCCTTGAAAGCTATAAGGGCATTTTGTACAGCTAGCATCCCTTTTTGATTGATGTGAAGATGCCTTTGTTCTGCGGGCCACTTGCCCTGAATACATTTTCCTGCCATGTGTGCTCCCCAGGTGTAATCCGAAGCATCTGTTGTCAGTGTTTGCCTGGCTGTGGGTTGAGTGAAAGGCTGTCCCTTGTTGAGGTGACAGGCTTGAGCCCAGCATCGAAACTCCTGTTGAAGGCAAGGAATAAGTGGTATTACTGTTTCCAAACTGTGACAGTGTTGACATCAGACACTCTTTAGGTACCATTGTAGTTTCCTCATATGCAGTTTGGCATATGTAATAAGTAGTATGCAAGATGCCATGTAACCCAAGGCCTGCAGAATTTTTCTTGCAGGGAGTTGAGTTTTTGTTGCCAACAATTGGAAATATTGAATCAGTTGTCCTTGCTTGTCTGGCATGAGATAAGCCATCTGGGCCATTGTATTTAAGCTGGCACCCAGGACTATTATCTCTTGTGAGGGCACTAGTTTTGATTTCTTTTTGTTTACTGTGTACCCTAGGCAAATTAGCAGTCTTTTTACAAATGCCAGATGCTTTAGAAGAATGTCTTTGCTCTCTGCTTGAATAAGGCAGTCGTCCAAGTATGGGTAAATTTGAATTCCTTTTTGTCTGCCAAATGCAATTACTGGTGCCAGGCATTTTGTAAAGACCCTGGGCGCAGTAGATAAGCCAAAGGGCAGTGCAGAGAATTGGTAATGCATTGAACATGCTAAGAATCTGAGGTATCTCCTGCAATTTTGTCTGATAGGGACATGCAGGTATGCCTCCTTGAGGTCCAAAGTTACGAGCCAAGCTTTCTTGCCCAGCATGGGAAGAAGCTGCTGTAGTGTCAACAGTTTGAATTTTGGAACATCCAGGCAAGTATTTAGAGAAGAAAGATCCAGAATGGGCCTCCAGGCTTTGTCCTTTCTGGGAACCAGAAAGAGTCTTGAGTAAAATCCTTGTCCTTGCTCCTGTGTTGGTACCTTTTGAATAGCTCTCATATCCATGAGTGCTGTAATTTGTCCTTGAGCCTCTGCCCATTGATTTGGTGGCAGATTTGGCATTCCTTTTCACCTTGGCAGAATGTGAAAGTGGAACCTGTAACCTTGAGACACAATATTGAGAATCCATTTGTCTTTGGTGATTATTTGCCAGTTGTGACTGAAAAGTGCCAGTTTTCCCCCCAAGGGGGCTGCCAAGAGAGAGATGTTTGGCAGCTGTAGTGGGAAGTCATTGGGGCTGTTTTTTATAAGGTTGAGGCCTGTCTTCCCCTTCTTTCTGGGTTGAAGCACCCCATTGTCGAGGCCTGTAAGTACCTTGTGGTTGACCTCTGCCTGTTGGACGTCTGTATCTGCCCCTTTGAGGTCTGTCTGAAACTGGAAAGGACCAATTCTTTGTTGGCCAATTTCTGCTAAATCGAGGAGGCTGAACCTGTAAGAAATCCTTCACCATTTGCATAGATTTTGCTTTATTCTCCATTTTCTTTAATACCCCTTCTGCCTTAACTCCAAATAAAACATCCTGCTGCAAAGCTGCATCCAATAATTTTGCTTTAACATGATCTGGTAAAGTCTGCTCTTTTAACCAAGCATATCTTCTAATGACAGACCCTGTAACTGCTGCTCTACAGGAGGCCTCTAAGGAATCAAAACCACATTGCAAAGTATGTTTTCCCACTTGTTCAGCTGCATGCAATAAATCCTGCATTTCCTTATAATTAGGAAGATCTGAATTTGGAAGCATTTTTTGTTTCAACTGAGACATCAAATATTGCTGATATTTAAGCATGTGAAACTGGCAATTTAAGGCTCTCATTGCTAAAGTTGCAGATGTATATACTTTCTTCCCCCATCTGTCTAATGCTCTGGAATCTCTGTCAGAGGGGACTGGATTTTTTGCTGTAGAGGCCTTTACCCCTTTGGGACCCTGGGAAATAGTTTCAGGGTCAGCAACAGGGCTTTTATAAAGGAATTTGTGAGAGTCAGGGACTCTGTAGTATCTGTCTGGCTTAACTGGAGCAGGAGGTAAAGAATCAGGATTTAAACTGGATTCAGAATACACATCAGCCACAATATCTAACACAGGTGGAATAGCAAGGGGTCTGTGTTGAGGTAATAAAGAAAATCTCCGAGCCTTTTCTTGGATTCTGACTAATCCTGGCCCTCCCAATGGAAATGCTCCTGCATGTATGTAAGGTTTCCCCAAAGGAGTAGTCCTCTGGTGGAGAGGCTGAAGGAATGGATTCCTCAGCATCAGAATCCTCATAAGGGGGTAAAGAGTATCCTTGGTCTGAGGATGAATCTGAGGAGATGGACACCTGGTCGGATGAGTCATAGTCTGCATCCTGTCTAGGCCTTTTATCAGGAGGAGGGTGGGACCCCCTGATCAGAGTAATTAGGTCTTCGGCCATTTTGAGTATCTGTTTCTTAGGCATGGAGGCCTGTCCTGGTGAATGCTGAAGTTGTTTCTTTGTTTTAGATTTAGCAGAAGATTTAATGGTTAACTGAGTAGGCCTGAAAACACCCTCTGAAGCTGCGGGTTGTTCAGCTACTCCGGAGCCCTCTGAAGGGTTATTCTCAGTAGGCCGCAAGTCTGGTGTATCCGAAGGCCCAGCCATCTCCACGTGGGAGTCAGAGGTGGCCTGTGGTTCCAAAGAAGCGGTCGTCAGGGGCTGCAAAGGCGCCTCGCTGAAAACCGGAGAACCGGCAACTGGCCTAGAAGAGGCTTCGTCATCAGTTTTGGGCCTCGGATGCCTGTCCTTGTCTTTGCATTTTTTGTATAACCTGGTCATCGGTAGTTCCGATGGCATGGTGTAATTGAATTTTCTGCCAAAATAATGTCGGGCAAAATCAAACCGATGTTTAATAGTGCGCTTGTTAAACCTAGCACAAAACCGACAACCAGTGACATCGTGCTCTGGGCCTAGGCATGGGATACAATAGGAATGGAAATCCTTATGAGGTATTTGCTTCCCACAAGAAATACAATTATTAACTTTTACTGACATCGGTCTGAGGCAAGAAAAAGTTTCCCCAATGGGGTACTTAGCTTTGTAGAAGACTTTGGTCTGGATTCGGAATGAAAATCTCAGGAGTCGGCCGACCGGCACTTGCGAACTGCTTTTGTATCTGGCACTGCGCGGCAAGAAAGACTGAAGAAAATGGCATCGGCTGCATCTTATATACCCCTGGCGCACTGACGTTAGGGAAGAAGCGACAGCAACCGACGCCGGACCAAGACTTTGGAACTCGGGCCAACTGCGGGACCGCCTGACGGCAGGATAACCCAAGTGTAATGACTGCAGCAGTGTAACACAATGAACATCAACTCTACATATACTGGGCCAATACACAATGTGGTCCGATGCCTGTCTGTGGTATGGGACGTGTGTGTTCACCCCTACAAACATGTAAGCTGATAGGGTGACATACAGTGGAGCAGCATGTAACATCAGATAGAACAGGACCAAGAACAATGACATCTACCACAGTCTCTACACAGGCCAAGGTACATATTCACTATACACACACTGTCAACAATTACCAGACTTACACATACCTCGGTACTGTACACACAACCACAGAATGTCTAGGCTATGTCCTCAAATATAACCCCTACTATACATAATATGTAGCAGTCTGATATCTCACTGGCTTGTTATCAGATATGCTGTCAATGAATATGGTGAACAGAACATATGCACCCCCCACTGCATGACATATGTACAAAGGTTGACAGAGTTGTGGCTGGAGGCACAAACACAGGGCCAATATTGATATGTTACTGTGCTAACCTCATACATTTACTGTTGTAACAGGATTTGTTGCAACATATGTCCTATGAGGGATATGACATCAGTAACTCTCCTGGCTGTCACCATCTACTGACTGCAATCCTCACACTACCTTCTGCAGTTGAGAGATAGGTGTTCTGTGGGGAACACAAGGCACCACACACTGTCCAGTCTGCAGATGACCCTACAGATGTGGATTCCTCATAAACATAGCATTGACATGACAAGTATTAAAACATGTAGGACAGCCATATCCACACACATCCTGTTAAACCAGTATTACCCCAACTGCAGTATAGCAGCATTTACAGTCTGTAGTCAAGACAGGCACATCCCCCTCCTGTGTGTTGTCCTGTTTCCACAGTGTATGTTGTCAGAGGTAAGTCCCCAATCCATCTGTGATGCTGTTTGCCAAACAACAGATCTAGTTCCTGCTCACAGTGAATGAAAAGGCCCAACACCAACATGATGTTCCTACAATTTGGAGTATGTTTCCATGCAATTGGCTATGAGAATGTTACCACAGCTGTTCCACATGCAATCAGCTAGAGGAGGGCTGTAATTTGTGCAGAGGCCATCAGCTGATCATGAGCATCACTGACAATACACATGCCACTGCCTAAGCAAAGCAGGTGTAAGTCTCCATATCCACCAGAGAGGGAGAGAGGCAGACAGAGGCAACGATAAGTCAGGGTGGGTTGGGAGAGTAAAAGGTAAGCATGTTTGTGTCACACACCTACCAGTCCAGGGTATTGAACCCCTGACTATGTACTGATATCACATCTGTTATCCCTGCACGATGGATATTGTGATATATAGTAGGAGCATCATATAAGATATTTGCAAAACCCACTCAACATTGAGTCCAGTTTTTATACACTCACAACTACCTCCACACAGGACACGAACAACAAACATCGACACATTAAAACACACACACACCTGTCACATCTGGGATTAGAACTCCTACCTAACTAGTTATTACACTACAGCACTAAGCAATTATAGAACGCACCATGGAGATTACTGGAGTACTCTTTCCCCAAAGGTTTATTTCACAGTGAGTGACATCAGCAGGATTGCCAAAGTAGGGCATTTGAATTGTATTGAGTGTGACTAACCTAAATTGCTGTAAACAGTCTGCATGCATTAACCGCAGTTCTGGCCAGAACAAAAATAACCTGCCTTTGCATGTCATGAACCCAGGACCCTATACACTACAGTCACAGTAGCTAACCACTAAGCCATCACAGTTGTACATGAGACTGAGGCTTCACCAAAGTAAACCCACCATAGGCTAATCAAACTAAACATGTGAAAGGAATGTATATACAGTTGTCCATAATAGACCTCTCCAAAGCCAACTTCATGCTACTCAAGGCAGATGTGACAATGTTTGTGACACCCATGGAGACAGGAGCTGATAGTTCAACTGATGAATCCTGCACTAAGGCACTGTATGAGCACATCCACTTGTGCATGATTCCTGACATCCCACACAGAACCACAATGCTCTCCTCCCAAATAAGCAAGCCAGTCTGGTGGTCTCCTGCCATTAACAGAGTATACAACAGAAGGTAGACACCGTTGAAGTAAAAAGGATAATCCAAGGATGCAAACAACTCCCTTACCAGCTACAGTAAGAAGTTGAGATCCCTCATGGAATCCTCCAAAGCTGGTTATGTAACTAAAATTGCCACAGATTCCAGAGACAACCACCCACCATTCTATAGTTACATCCAGAATCTAACTGACAATGTTCAGAAGTGCTCAGAGCTACAACAGAATGACATTGCATAGACTGCTCCCACAGATTTTGCCAGTATCCTGGCAGACTGATTTAGTGCCACATTCACCCCTTCTCACCCCCAAAAGGGCCCATGTCAATACAAAAAGAGTTTCAATGCCCAATAATCACAGCCACACAGGTAAAAACTGCACTGTCCACAGCTAAGAATACAGCATCCATGGGACCAGATGACATCCTGGGCTGTGTACTACATGAACTACAAAATGAAATGGCAACTCTCCTGTCATGTGTAATCATAGCCTCACATCAGGCCTGGTGCCCACTGAGTAGCGCACAGCTACAATTATCCCAGTCCACAAGGGGGTATCCACCTTGGATCCCGGGAACTACCGTAACATCAGTCTGACGAGCCTGATCTGCATGGCCATGGAATGCATTATCATGGAATTTTTGAACGCAGACATTGGCAACCCTCAAACACTGAACCCCACACAGATTGGGCTCATGGAGGGCCAGTTCTGTCTTCTGAAACTGACTGACTGCTTTGACTCAGTCTGCATAGCTGCTGAAGAGGGTAAGGTGGTCCACAAAGCCTATGTGGACCTCGTCAAGCATTGAACATCATTCCCCAGTCTGGAAACATAGATTAACTTACTAATCTGGCCATACATCCCTATGCCAATCGATGGTTTGCCACATGGTTTACTGACAGAACTTAAACTGTAGATGTAACTGACTCCAAATCCAGTTCCAGAAAAGTGACAAGTGGAGTACCTCAGGGTTCAGTCCTGGGACCACTGTTGTTTGGCATTTACATTTCTGAAGTACAAGCCAACAGTACGGGACTCTGGCTAGCAAAGGTAACAGATGACTGCAATATGGGAGTCATTATGAGCCTGACTGTACTGCATGATATGTTACTGATACCAGCCTGACATCATACAGATGGGATGGAATACTGTTAACATCTTGTGCCCTTGTCGTGTAAGGTCCTGGTTATGGGATCTGCAACAGCTGGTAGTGTATTGCAGGCCAGACGTGTTTAGCTGTAGGGGAAGAATGCCTATTTGTGCATGACATATGTTGTTTGTGTCTCTCAACCCCATTAATGGTGCATGTGGACATATATGTTTCTGCTATGTTCCCATTTTATCTACAGATGTATGTCCGTATATACCTCTATATATATATATATATATATATATATATATATATATATATATATATATATATATATATATATATATATATATATATATATATGTGTGTGTGTGTGTATATATATATATATATATATATATATATATGTATATATATGTGTATATATGTATATATATATATGTATAGGTTCATAGGTAGGTACTAGGCTATCTGCCCGAGGGCATTTATAAGCCTAGCCAGAGTGTGTCGGCTTTCACCGCCCCATTGATTAACTGATCCTCTGTCAAGCAGAGCCAATGAAGTGATCCCAGGGGTGTATTTTCTGTTACCCATCCACTCGTCAGGGTTTCTCTTGAAGAGTGTTAGTGAGGGCCTCTGTCTGATGTAATTTGGAATTTTGTTCCAAAGCATGGGGAGTCTCTGTGACAGGAATCTATCCCTCCAGCATGCTCTATTATTGTTGTGGCGAGGTTTAGCTCACTAGAGCGCATGGCTCGCAGTGACTTGGATTTCTTTAGATGGAGCATGTCCATCAATTCTGAGTTGGACATGGCTTTGTAAGTCAGGCAGAGATCACCTCTGAGTAAGCGATATGCCACTGAGTACAGCCGAAGCTTTTTCAGTCGGGCTGCATAGGACATATGTCTGAGGCCAGTAATCCTCTTGATAAGATACTTTTGTGGTCTTTCCAACTGTTGGAAGTGTCTTGTGAGCTACATCCCAAATGCGCCATTGTACTCTATGATGGGTCTAATGAGTGATGAGTAGATGGACACTATAACCTATTTATTTCTAGAGGTGAACCCTTTAGTAATTAGATGGGCCACATAGAAGGATTTCCTAACTACTTTGGCAATATGATTGTCAAAGGAGAGATTACTATCTACCTGGATACCCAGATCTCTTATTACCTTTTCTGTATTAAGGGGGATGCCACCTATGTAGTAATTCGTGTGTGTTTTGTTTTTCCCAAATGGGATGACTATGCATTTTTTTGGCATTTAGCTTTAAGCCATGACTTTAACACCAGGTGTCCGTCTCAGTAAGGCCCTTTTGGAGGATGTCAGTGTCAGCTGGAGAGTCAGTTATGGCTCCCAGTTTGCAGTCATCGGTGAACTTGGTTAGCCATAGTCCTCCTGTGTTTGCCTGTACTTCTGAGAAGTATATACTGAACAGTAGGGGTCCCAGGACCGAACCTTGCGGGACACCACTTGTGACTGGTTTAGAGTCAGATCTGGAGCCGGCTATTCTTACCGTGTGAGTTCTGTCTGTAAGCCAGTTGGCAACCCATCTCGTGACGTAGGGGTTTATGTTCAAGCTGGTGAGTTTTTCTGTAATATCCGAGTGGAGAATGGTGTCGAAAGCCTTGGCGAGGTCAAGGTAGGCTGTGTGAACCACCTTTCCCTTGCCTATGGCCTTGGTGACTGTCTCGAAGAAGTCAACCAGGTTTAGTAGGCATGATCTGCCCTTAACAAAGCCGAACTAGGTCGGGTCAAGTGTTTGGAGGGTCCCAATGTCTTTGTTAATGAGTTCC
Source organism: Protopterus annectens (assembly GCF_019279795.1). Lineage (NCBI taxonomy): Eukaryota > Metazoa > Chordata > Ceratodontiformes > Protopteridae > Protopterus > Protopterus annectens. Next base: position 1,230,887,813 of record NC_056735.1, read on the forward strand.
ATGATGATGCGCTCCATAGCCTTGCATACCAGGCTAGTCTGGCTTATGGGGCAATAGTTACCAGGGTCAGTTGTGGCCCCTCCTTTGTGGAGAGGAATAACCATTGCTGTGCACCATTCTATGGGCACATAGCCTGTGGAGAGGCTGAGGTTGAACAGTGTGTTTAGGTGGGGGGTTAGTTTGTTCTGTAGTTCGTGCAAGACACAGCCTGGGACATCATCTGGTCTCACTGACACTATGTTTTTGGCTTTTGAAAGGGCTGTTTTTACCTGTGCGTCTGTGATTTTGGGACACTACACTTTTCCAGTATTGTTGTGGGCCCTTTTAGAGGTGGGGGGGGGGGTGAAGGTTGCACTGAATCTATCTGCCAGGATGTTGGCAATATCATTAGGTTCAGTTTATTTTGTGCTATTTTGCACTAGTTCAGTGCATATCTGTGAGTTGCCACTTAGATTCTTAACATAGCTAAAGAAGGCTTTGTGGTTATTTTTTGAATCCTTGGCTATTTTTCTTTCGAAGTTAGCCTTGGATGATTTCATGAGGGACCTTAGTTTCTTACTGATACTGATCAGGGATGTCTTTCCTTCTTGGGATTTGCTTTTTTTCTGAACTAGTTTCCTCCTTCTGTTGTATAGCCTGTTTATTGCAGGGGTCCACCAAACTGGTTTCCTTCTCTTACATGAGTGAGTCTTGGTTTTGCTAGGGATGGCACAATCCATGCATCCTTGTAGGTGCTCATAGAGTGCATTTGTAAAGTTTCTGCATCTTGGGCAGCATTATCCTTTAGTGCAGGGGCTGTGAAACTTACCACTTCTGTCTTAAGTAAGGTGAAGTTTGCTTTAGAAAAGTTTTTTACTGTGGTTTCCTTAGTTGGGGGTGGTGGTGGGGTGTGGATATCCAGAGTGATTAGTTTATGGTCCGATCTAACCAGTAACGGGTTGACCTCCGGTGTGGAACACCCGTTCCCCATGTTGGTGATGACCAGGTCCAGTATGTTTTCACCTCTGGTAGGGGAGTTTACCAGCTGATCCAGGGTGTTTGAGTTGATGAATTCCAGGAAGCACTGGGCCTGGGAATTTGTACTCGAGTAGTTTTCCCAGTGAATGGTAGGGTAATTGAAATCCCCCAATATCAGGGTGTTCGGTAGGACCTTCATGTTTTCCAGTGTCTCCAGAAAGGTGGAGTGGTGGTCCTGGGTCATGGAGTGTGATCTGTAGCAGGCCACAATTTGCATTGCAGATTTGCCCGATGTTAGTTGCACATGGATGATCTCAGAGGTATCATGCTGTGCCACTAACCTGGAGGTGTTGGTATCCTAAATGAATATGGATACACCCCCTCCTTTTGTGTTTCGGTCCGTGTTCTGTGGCTGAAACGTGTGGTATGAGTTGTAGCCCAGTAGTGCTGGGGTGCTCTCTGGAGCCTTGAATCAGGTTTCAGTTACTGCACAGATGCTGATGTTCTCCATACTGAGGAGTGCTTCGAGCGCGTGCATTTTGAGATTTAAACTCCTGGCATTGAGTAGCATAACCCTCAGTTTTTTGTTAACTGTGTTGTATACGGAGGTGGGTTTGACTTTTGAGCCTTGCCTAAAAAAGGCACTATGGGGGCAGCAAGAGCCTTGGCCAGTATTCGAAAGCCTAGGGGTGACAGGTGCAAGTTGTCTCTTGTGAAGCAAAGTGGCTTGTTGAGCATGTCGTCCGAGGCTGACAGACACTGGATCCCCTTTGAATGACACCAGAAACTTAGCCAATTGTTGAAATTGATAATTTTTTCTTTATACTGAGGTATCATTCTTGGTGAGGGCAGGATGCTACTCAGGGTCAGGGTCATACCAGCCTGGGCTGCATGATCAGAGAGCTCTTCCATGTCTCTTTTCATGTAGTCCAGGGAGGTACGTCTCAGGTCATTCACACCAACATGAACAATGACAGAGTCATATTTGTACTTGTTCTGGAGTGACCTGAGTGCTTGTGTTATGTGGCAGATTCTGGCTCCCGACAGGCAGCTAACAGTAACCTTCTGCTTGTCCAGTCTAGTGAGTGGGACATCAGTGTGCCTGACTATGTAGTCTCCTATTACTAGTGTGTTAGGTATGTTATTTCACCTTAAGGATTGTCATTGTGCGGCACACTGATTTTGCATTTTATGTGTTGTCTGGTTTGTGACGGGAAGTGCAGGTTGTTTGGGTGTCTGCTTTGGAGGTCTCTGATGCTTTTGCAGGTTTTTATTTAGAGCCTCCGAGTATGATTTTGTGTATTTATGTGTATTTTTTGCCAGTGCTGCTTTAGTAGGTCTGTGTGCGGCTGGAGGTGTGGTGCAAGTGTTAACCTTCTCCTCTTGACTGTCTGTTCCAGTCTTGGGTGGAGACAGCTTAGCTTCCAGTTTGGCTGTATAATTGCATCTCTCGCATACGTTAGTGTTTTGTGGTAGGAGGAGAGGGTTGTCTGTGTACATGAGGCAGTTGTAACATTGCCTCAGGATACCCAGATTCACCAGCCGGAATGGAGAGTGCACCTGAAGTTGCCTTTTGGTCATGCCTGAATAGTAGGGTGAGCTGCTTAGTCACTTGGTTGGTGAGGGGTGAATAAAGAGCCTTGCCCTGCTGGGCAATCAGTGTCAGGGTATATTAGTGCTTGCTATTAGGTCTGAGCAAGTGCTAGGCTGTAAGATGCTTTTTGAGTGCTTAGGTTGAGAGTTAGACTAGTTTCAAGGGAAAAACTGAAGAGGAGACTTAGTGTAGCCGGGAATAATTTAACCGTAGCAAACCGGGAAATGAAATAGTTAGAAATTAGCCCAAAAATGGCCAATAAACTACTAACTTCTGGGCTGGAACCAATCCTCCAGGGACAGATAGGCTACTCAAAGCTCCCCTCTCTCACAGGTGAACAGAGAAACTTCCTTTTATCCAAGTAAGGCATGGGCAACTCAGAAACTAGTATCACAGCCCTGAATTCAGCACTAGCTTGAAAACTAGACTATACTAGCTTAGAAAGGTGGGAAACAAGGAATGTTTTTGTTTTTTTGAAAAGATAAGGCAAAAACAGTAAAAAATACACTTAAAACGACTACAAATTATCAGAAAAGGCTATTGCACTTTAGTGTGTAGCCTACAACAGTTAAACAAATTATTTAAACAAAAAACAACTTTTTAAAAGTGCAGGCAGCCAAATAAGTACAATATGTGAAAAAAACAAGCTTTTAAATCACAATAAACGCTGGAAAATCTGCGTTTAGGCGGAAAACAGTTAAGTACAGCAAGAAAGTACAGAAAACTGATACTTAATCACTCTAAAGTCTCTCGTCTAAGCTAAAAGGTTTGTATCAGTTTAAGGCTTTCTAGTGCTACCCAGTAGGTTAGTTACAGGAAAGATGGGAAACAAGCACAGATGTGGTCTTTTAAACCAGAAAGTTGAAAGAGATGACAAACTGTCCCAATGGTCAATAAACTACAATTTCTGGGCCAAGAACCTCTCCTCTCATGGTAGACAGGCTACCTAGTACTTACCACTCCCACTGATAAGCTAGAAGGCTTTCTTCCAACACAGAATGGCTTGCGGGGCTCAGAAGCTTACCAACAGTCCTAGATACAGCAACTCTGTATCTGGACTAGGCTAGTTACAAGAAAGGTGGGAAACAAGCACATGTGCGGCTTTTAAACCAGAACGTTGAAACAGATGGAAAAAAAACTGCCCAAATGGCCAATAGCTACAATTTCTGGGCCAGCAACCACTCCTCTTGTGGTAGATAGGCTACCTAATGCTTAGCACTCCCACTGATGAGCTAGAAAGCTTCCCTCCAACACAGAAAGGCTTGGGGGGCTCAGAAGCTTACAAAGAGTCCTGGATATAGCAAATATGTACCTGGACTAGACTAGTTACAGGAAAGGTGGGGAACAAGTACAAATGTAGGCTTTTAAGCCAGCAAGTTGAAAGAGATGGAAAACTGCCCAAATGGCCAAATAAACTACAATTTCTGGGCCAAAACTCACTCTTCCCATGGAGGATAGGCTACCTAGTGCTTACCACTCCCACTGATAACTAGAAGGCTTCCCTCCAACACAGAAAGGCTTGGGGGAGCTTAGAAGCTTACTAACAATCCTGGATACAGCAACTCTGTAACCGGACTAGGCTAGTTATAGGAAAGGCAGGAAACAGGCGCAAGTGCGGCTTTCAAACCAGAAAGTTGAAAGAGATGGAAAAAAACTGCTCAAACAGCCAATAGCTACAATTTATGGGCCAGAGACCACTCCTCTTGTGGTAGACAGGCTACCTGATGCTTACCACTCCCACTGATAAGCTAGAAGGCTTCCCCCCAACACGGAAAGGCTTGGGGTGCTCAGAAGCTTACAAAAAGTCCTGGATACAACAAATCTGTACCTGGACTAGACTAGTAACAAGAAAGGCAGGAAACAAGCACAAACACAGGCTTTTAAATCAGAAGGTTGAAAGAGATGGAAAAGCTTCCCAAACGGCCAATAAACTATCATTTCTGGGACAGAAACCACTCCTCCAGTGGTAGATAGGTTACCTAGTGCTTACCACTCCCACTGATAAACTAGAAGGCTTCTCTCCAACACAGAAGGGCTTGGGGGGCTCAGAAGCTTACCAACAGTCTGGGATACAGCAAATCTGTACCTGGACTACACTAGTTATAGGAAAGGCAGGGATCAAATGCAAAACGGGCTTTTAACCAGAAAGTAGAAAGAGATGGAAAAACTGCCCAAACGGCCAATGAACTACAACTTCAGGGCCAAAACCCACTTTTCCCATGGTAGATAGGCTACCTAGTACTTACCACTCCCACTGATAAGCTAGAAGGCTTCCCTCCAACAAAGAAAGGCTTGGGGGCTCAGAAGCTTACCAACAGTCCTGGATACAGTAAGTCTGTATCTGGATTTGACTAGTTACAGGAAAGGCAGGAAACAAGCTTAGAATTTTTTTTTGTTACAGAAAAGCAGCTAAAACAGCAATAAAAACAATTCAAATTGTAGTGCAGGCCAGCACACCAGAGTGTGTAGCTATATATATATATATATATATATATATATATATATTTTTTTTTTTTTTTTGCTGTATCTATGTACACATATGGATGTAGGCTTATATATCTATAGATGTAGGCATTTGCATGTACACATGTTCATATATATTTTTATATGTATATATTGCTATTGATAAATTATATATATATATATATATATATATATATATATCAATATGTTGTATCTGTTTAAACATTAATATATTTTCACACACACAAACATCTACATGTTGGAATACATTCTCTGTACTGTTGAATGACTGGACTGGATGATATGTTTGTGAATACAGCAGGGTTGTGTATACCTGAGATGGCTTAGAGGTAAATCACTTTGGCTGTGGTGTGCATGGTCCTGGGTTCGAGCCTAGCAGAGGTTGTTTATTTTGTTGCTAGGCAGACCAAGGGCCGATGGATACAGAGTGATTAAGCACTGCTAACCTCTGGTTACAGGTTCTTATACTCAGCTTCTAAATTGCTTAACATGTGTAGGCGTTGCTTAGCTCTACGCAAACCTGATTACAACTGCTTTGAAGTGCTTTAATCACTCTGTATCCAACGGGCCATGTTCTGCCCAGCAATAAAATAAACAGCTCTTGCAGGGCTCAAACCAAAGACCCTGCACACCACAGGCAAAGTGATTTACCACTAAGCCATGACAGATACAAAGAAATTTGATGTTTTCAGAAACATGTCATCCAGTCCAGTCATGCAACAGTACAGAGAATGTATACCATCATCTAGATGTATGTGTGTGTAAATATATTAATATCTAAACAGATACAACATATATATATATATATATATATATATATTTCTAAAACTATATCCATATATATCAATATATATATGCACATATATACATGCATATGCCTAAATCTACACATGTATGTGTCTACACCTATATGTCTACATATACACAGCACGTTACATATGTGTACGCAGATATATATCTATTTAGATATATACAGACACAGGTATATATATATATATATATATGTTAGCAGATATATATATATCTATATAGGTATATATGGCCATACATCTGTAGATAGCAATGGCAGATTAACAGGTACACATATGTGCACATGCACCGTTAATGGGGTTGGAAGGCCCCACACACTATACGTTCCGTATGAATAGGCATTCCCCCCACAGACAAATACGTCCGCCCTGCAATACACTACCAAGTACAGTCTGCCTCCCATAGGAAATGTCATATGTGGAAGCCATCAACATCCCCAGAATACAGCTACACAGAGATATGCAGATACAGATATATATATATATATATATATATATACATATGACTACACACACACACTGTTGCTATCCAGGCCAAGCCATTCAAATTGTACTTTAACATCTAGATGTGTGTGTGTGTGTGTGTGTGTATATATATATATATATATATATATAAAACACCATACGAATTGCAGAAGGAGTCATTACTGGACACATTGTGGGTTCTGCGAAGAGCACTTTTATCTAATATCAAAGAGTGAAACAATGCTAATTTCATTAACTTTAATCGTACTTTGACTTGGAATGGGGTCCATTCCCGTCATGGTATTAGAAACCCAAAAGAATTGGAGAAATTAAAAACGGAGGTACATGTACAGTAAGATACATATGTAGAAGGTGCACACAATATGGAACAGCCACTATGCCTACAGTTAACACCTGAACATCTGGACACTGTATGGGCCACCCATACAAATTTCGATCGTTGCCTGCAACATATACCCATACATAGGTCATAGGAAAGACACCACACACAGATTTGCAGAAATGGAAAACCTTTAATTGTGTACTATTATAGTTCTATATGCCATGCCATATAGCTGTTCAGACACAGACAACCATATCAACAGAGTACTGGAACTGTGAAACATGGATTGAGAGTGTGCTCTGGGTAATAGCGGGGTTGCTAACTGTGATTGCCTGGCCTTGATGTTACATGTATGGGTATGGCTCTGCACCCTAGCCTCTCAGCTATTTTACATCTGTTATCCCTTTATGGTTGACATTGTGATATATAGTAGGGCCACCATATAAGAAATATGCAAAACCCCCTCCACAGGTGTCACACACACACACCCACCTCTCCACAGGATACAAGTTACAAACACACACACACCTGTCATGTCTGGGAGTAGAACCCCTACCTAACTAGTGTATTACACTACAGCACTCCACAGTTATAGTACGCACCACATACATTACTGGAGTATTCCTTCCCCAAAGGTGTGCTTCACAATGAATGACATCAGCAGGATTACCAAAGTAGGACATTTCAACTGTACTGTGAGTGCATTGCTCCCTACACAGGCACTGAGACACACACAACTGACACTTGTGGGTATAGAAGCTCTGACCGAGGTCTATATCACACTACAGCATGGAGCTGTTATAAGACGCACCACGGGGATTATTAGATAAAATCCTTCCCCAAAGGTGTATTTCACTATGAATGACATCAGCAGGATTACCAAAGTAGGGCATTTCAGATGTACTGCGAGTGAGTAGCCTAAAATACATTGCTCCCTACACAGACACTGAAACACACACAAAACATCCACAATTGACATGTGTGGGTATAGAACCCCTGACCGAGGTCTGTATTACACTACAACATAGAGCTGTTATAGGACACACCACAGAGATTACTAGAGGACTTTTGCCCCAAAGGTGTATTTCACAATGAATGACATCAGCAGGATTACCAAAGTAGGGTATTTGAAATGTACTGCAAGTGACTAGCCTATAATGCATTGCTCCATACACAGACATTGAAACACACACAAAACATCCAAAACTGCCATGGGTGGAGATGGAACCCTACCACAGTTCTAAATCACATTACAGCAGTACACAGTTAGAGGACGTGCTATGGAGATTACTGGGCTACAACCTTCCCAGAGGTGTATTTCTAGGTGGGTGACATCAGCAGCCTTGCCAAAGTTGAGTATTTGGATTCTAAGGAGTGTGAGTACCCTAAAAAGCATTGTTTACTACTCAGTCAGAGACTGACACACACACACACACACACACACACACACACACACACACACACACACACACACACACACACAGTTGCCAGGTCTGGGGTTAGAACACTTACCTAACTACTTTATCACACTACAGCAGTACACAGTTACAGGACACGCTATGGAGATTACTGGGCTACAGCTCTCCCAAAGGTGTATTTCACATTGGATGACCTCTGCAGACTTGTCATAGTAGGGCTATGGGGAGGGCGGTGTGTGCATGGGCCATAACCCATTCATCTAGGGGTTGACACGCCACATGCAGGCACACACAGGGTCATATGTCACAGGTACATGTATACAGCTACTAGATGACTACTTTGTTGTACAGTCATGTTGCACAGCTGGCATGTGCACCACATAGTCTGTAATGCTGACAGATACTGGTGGCTAGTATCTGCAATGGGTGACATCTGCACCTCATGTGTTTGGGGCCCTTTGGCTGTGTGCTGGGTTGGACATGCATGGATGGCTCCTTGTCGCAGTGACCTTCTTCCACACATCTATGTACGTCTACCTTTGGCTTACTTTAGTGTATTGTCCTGACATATATGTCTGTATTCCTATCCACTGTGTGTGCAAGGCATGAGTGGTGCATACCTTTTAAGTGTCTGCACTAACAACTGCAACTGCCAGATATGTCTGGTCCACTGGTGTTTGCAGTCATGGCCTTCATGTATTTAAGTGTGTGAGCATGCCCAGTATGGCTGTCTGTATTGCATGTGTGGATCAAGTGTAGGTAGTTTGTAGTGCAGTGCTGACCTTTGTATTGTACACCGACAGGTAGCATGATATGTCTGCAGGGTATCCATCGGTCAGTTGGCATTGACTGTTGCTACATTTCTGCATAGCGGGGAGGGGGCACCTGACTGTTTCTACATTTCTACACAGGTTTGGGGGGGGGGCACACCTGACTGTTATAGTATTTGTATGTAGAATGGAGGGGGCACACCTGACTATTTCTACATTTCTACACAGGCGTGGGGGGCACACCTGGCTGTTACTATAAGTCTACGTAGGATGGGGGGCCACACCTGACACTTGTACACATTTGCTAGGACTGTACTGGTATATCAGGTACTCCATTTCAATCTGTAGTCTTACCTATCGTGCTGGCTAGCTGCATACCAATGTGCTACAGATCTTAGCTTTTAATTACCTACATATTAGTTTTTGACTTCCTAGCCTTCACAACTGACATCCAACTGCCTGGCCTGCTGTAGTCTGTCTGTGTAGGCCTGGGGGGGTTACCCATAGGCCTCATTCAGAGGCCATAGTACAGCATTTGTTTGTGTTTGTCTACACCTGTCCTGCTGGCTGTGACTGTTGTTGGGTATGTGACCCCCCCCCCGATTGGCATGTGTGATTGACTTACCCTGTGGGTGTCCCAGTATTGAGGGTGGTGCTTGCAGAGCTGTCTATGTCGGATGCACATAGTATACTCCCTATACATGGATGAGCACAGGTAATGTCATGTTTGGCATCCCTTTTACTGTATGTGCGAGTCAGAGAGAGGTGTCATTCCCTAGGTCCTTACCATGTCAGTGCATGTGCTATGTGTTGCCTCTTTGCCAAGGCCAGGGCATACTGGGTACGCATCCTTCTGCCTACTGGGGCAGGCTTAGGTTGTTCCTCCTCCGAGTCACTCTGTGCTTGTGCAGGCCTTGGCAATGGTGGGGGGCTGTGTGGCCTTTCCCCATGCTGTTCCTGCTGCAGCTGTTTCCACAGGATCATATTGTATAATATGGCACATACAAGGACAATTTGGGTGCATGTAGTTGGTGAGTACTGCAAGGCTCCACCAGAAGTGTCCAGGCACTGGAACCGTGACTTGAGCATCCGAAACACACTCTCTATTATGGTTCTTGTTTGTGCGTGTGCCTCATTATGGAGTTTTTGTTCAGGTGTGTGTGTATTTCTGATGGGTGTCATCAGCCACTGCTCCAGTGCATATCCAGCATCCCCCACTAGGTGACCATGTGGGATGTCCCCACTGGCAAATCTCTGGTACAGCTGCATCAGATGCCAGATGTGGGAATCGTGATAGCTTCCAGGGCAGCCAGCACACACATTCATTATTATGCCTTGGGCATTGCACACGACCTGGCAGTTGATGGAGGGGAAGCCCTTGCGGTTGATGTAGACCCTATCCTGCTCGCTGGGTGGTGCATTGATGCGTATGTGCATGCCGTCTATTGCACCCACTACCTCAGGGTATTCTGCTATTTGGTGGAAGAGACGCATATTGCTGGCCAATGCCTCACAGGTGTTGGGGATATATACATGCTCACCAACGTGCTGACATGGCATCCAAGTAATGGTGGAGTACCCTGGATGTTGATGCCTGTGAAATCCCCATCATATCCCCAGTTGGCCTTTGGAAGGTACCTGTAGCTAGTATTCTTAGGCCTACACATACCTTGGTATCCACTGGGATGGGTTCCCCTCTGTTAGTTCTGTGTGTGAGGCGTGGCTGGCACAGCTCAACAATTTGCTGTAGGAAGTCCCTGTCCACCCTATAGCGCTCCACTATCTCCAGCTCATGTAGCCCTTGGTAGGTTACCCTGGGTCTGTACACTCTTCTCCGTCTCCTCACTGTGGGTTGGTCGGCAGCATTCACATCCTCACCACCCTCAGCCTCTTGCACATGTTGGTTTATGATAGCAAAAGCAGCCCCTAACATTTTTTGTTTTGCTTTCATTTTGTAAAATTTCCCCGTTTGCATACACTGATGGTGCAGAGTTTTTGGGAAAAGCAAAGGCGAAAGGTGTTTGCATAGTTTACAGTGGTGTGCTGCGCTGGGTTGGTCTGCTGCCTGTGTAATTGTCTGATTCTGATACATTTCACCTGCCAGCTAAGCTAGTTCTCTTTGGTTACCTTCTTACTGCTGTTTTCCCTTCCCATTGCCTTCCTGTTTAAGCCTGGGGGCACGGCGCACAAATGGAGTGCTCAAATGTGCACAGAGCTGCTATTTCCTGGTTTACTTTTTTTTTTCTTTAAAACCCATTGCATGGGGCGCACACCCGCTTAGGCTTTGTAAAGCATGTTAGGCAGGTTTAGACACACCCCCTAGCTTAGCTGTGCTAAGCTAGGAGCATTCCCGAGCCACAGGGCTCCAGTCCACTTACAGTATGCCTAACACCCCCCTATGATGTCACCTATATCCTAATCTTGCACCCAGCTATTCATACTCTTACACTGTTGGAACCTGCCTCACATCCTGGGGTAAACTGGGAGTCACTATCCTTCCCCTCATTTGCATAGGATTGCCTGCTAATGCATAGTTACATGTCTCACTGGGCCTCCCCTCTTAGCAACCATTACTCACTGGCCAGGTTGTCTTCTGCCTGCCATTGACTTGCATGGCAGAATACTGAAAAAAAATAAAAGTTGATTTTTTTATTTTTGAAACAGTTTGCAATGCCAATGGCCTTATACTTGGCCATTGGCATGCTTCCTCAATGATATGCAGCCTTTAATTGGAGCTGTCATAGGTCCATTTCAGATTTTGCAGAAATGTACTTGGTTACTAACCAAGTACATTTCTGCAGATAGCACTCATCTTGCACAGACTATTGCAAGCTTCCTGGATTGCAAAATCACCTCACTTGCATGGATTTCTCCTGGAAATGAGGTGACTTGCATACCAGGGTTTAGTCCGTGTATGATTAGTGCAGGAGCTCTCGTGCACGCCCCTGCAGGCTGTTCCTGGATCGCACGGCAGACTGTCAGAACTCCTGCACTAATCATGCATGCCGTGCAGGGAATAGAAAATCCGTGGGTGTGTTTCAACAACTGTTTATTCAACTATATATGATTGACTAAGCAGCTGGTAGACAGATGTGTGAAATTGCAGATGAAGGGCAGATTACCAGCTTACCAATTTTTAATGCAAATAGGCAATTTATTCTTCAAGGGCAGCAGGCACTGAATTTGTAGATGAAACACTAAAATATAAAGTTGTTTGCTAGTAGCAACCTTTTCATTAGTTACAGTCTCTTTAATGTGGAATTATTCAGATGACTTTTACTTCTGCAGAGATTGTGCATATTTACTGATATTGGTGGCTTCTAATGACATAAGTTTGAGTAGCCTTTTATGGTTGACGTTCTGAATTGGGCAGTTTTGTCAGTATTGGTTCATATATTTTGTTTCATTGCTTACTGGAAAAATTGACTTACTTTTAGGACTCTCTTTTTTATTAATGATGATCTGAAGAAGGAAATATCCGAAAGCACATATCCACTTTTACTTATGTCTTGTTATATCTGCTATTAAGTTGAGTTTTATGGTTTTTATCCATCCAAGTCTTCGTGGGTCTTTTAGATTTTATTGTTGTTTATTGGTTGGACCCCAGTGGACTCTCATCCTTCACTGGTTTATTTATTTTAATTATTATATATTACAATTTAATACAATCAGGAACGTGAATCAAAGAACTTTCACATGGTCCTAAAAATGTGTGCAAGGGGCCTATGATTTGAAAACAGCCCAAAGGTAAACTTAATCTGTCACTGGCCAGATGCATTTCTTTCAGCATGGGTTTCAATGCTGTTTCAGTGAATGTGAGTTTCAAAGACTAGAGAAGTTTTAATCCTAAGTCTATTTTCATTGTGAGGCTGTATTACTTTGTTTAGCAAATGTCTATCAGTGTTTGCGCTACAAAATTTAAAATAAAAGTTTTAAATTAAATCCAGATATTTGTAATCACTGTAGAAGTAAAGCAGAAGACAGTTTGCACGCTGAGAGTTTTGAACAGTGTTTATGGCAACTGGGGAGAAATGGAGAAATAGCCAAGTAATGGAACACTGGAATGGCTGCGTGCAGGGTGTGTATGTGTATCAAAATTGCACGTATTTTGCTTTCACATACATGTCCAGAATTTTTGACATGGAAAATTGGCAACCCTAGGGTAGACTCCTCTATTTTTTTTCATTGTAGGCTGTGTCTGGGGTAGTATAGCTTTTGTGGGGTTTTCTTCATTCAGACATTGTTGGAAGCACTCCTTCCATCTGCCTTTGATGTCCTGTGGACTGGTGAGCAGGTTGATGCTGGCATCCTTTATGACGGCTGTCTGATGACTATTTTCTTCATCTTTTAGTCTTTGCCTTGCAACCTGATCTGCTGAGTCACTTTCCAGAAGTTTGTATGATGCCTCTGATGCCTTGTACTTTTCTAATGCAACTGCTCTCTTAGCCTTTTTTCTTAGCCAACTAGTAATCCTTCTTAGCCTGGCCCATATTTTCTATCTCCCACTTTTTCTGTACTCCTACTTTCTTTTGATGACTTCCTGAACTTCTGCATTCCTCTACCACCTTTACTTAATGCACCTTATTTCCATACCTGGCTCAGCCACCTATATGTTCCAGTCTTCACACATGCTGTTGAGGAGCTGCCATTCTTCTTCATCTCCACCTATTTCCTCTTCTTCCTGCAGTTGTAAAGTCCTGAGTACTTCCTTGAACTGTTGTACTTTCTCTCAAGTCAACTTCCAGGTCTTTAGCCTGGTCTGTGTTGACCTTACAGTCTTCTCTCACCATTGCTTGCAGCTGATTGTGGTCATCAGTGGTTTATCCTGGGGGATGACTGTTTCACTGGGGATGAATTTGCAATCTCTGAGTCTACCCCAGTCCCTTTTTTCTTACTGGGAGGAAGTCTACCTGAGTTGCATGTTGGCCACTCTTGTATGTGATCTTGTGACTGTCTCTCTTTCTGAGCAATGTGTTGCCCACCATTAAGCCATTTGTTAGAGAGAAGTTTAGAATGGCCATTTCATCTTTATTCCTGTTACCCCATCCCTGTGGACCCAGAAAGTCCTGATATCCTGTTCTGTCCATCTTGTTATATATATTCAGGTCATCTATTAACAACACCAACTCATGTTGTCCTGCTTTAGCTAGTAGGTCCTGCAACCACTTCCAGAATGCATTATTTTCCTTACTGTCATAATCCTTTTGTTGCATATAGGCTGAAATTATGAATACTGTCCTATCCTTACACTGGATTCTGATTGCCATGAGCCTGTCAGTAATTCTGATGACATCCCTCACTGTCTTCTGTAGCCTCGCCCAAATCACAATTGTCACACCTTTTCTAGCCTAAGCCTGTCCTCCTCCTGAGTAGTGGACTCTAGATCCCAAGCCAAGTGGTTTTGCTGCATTCCTTTCTATCTTATCTCTTGGATAGAAAGGATGCCCAGTCTCCTCTTTACCATTATGTTATTCACTTCCAAGCCCCATACTGTCAACACACCTATGCTGACTGTAGCGATCCTTAATTCATGTTTGGCAGGTTTATTGTTTTTTGCATGCAGTTTTCGCTCAACAGATTTATCCCAGGTAAACCAAGCTGGCAACTGGAAACCAGCTGGCCAGTAGCTAACTGACCCTGGACTGCTGGTTTTATCGCAGGTATACACTGGCCAATAAGGGAACATAGACTCCTCCCACAACTAGTGTGGGTCCCTGGCATAGGATGGAGTAGGCTGGGCCCTCAACCCACTTATCACCAGAAAATATCCTTGTCCATCTTTAGTGACATTAATCAACATTACCTAATCACCTAGAGCCAAATTTTACACCACTGAGTGGCTAGCGCTGACACATCATGCAGTATGTGATCCGTGTTATCCCACCTACAGGATACTGTGCACCACAGTTGTTGCCCAAAGTGGTTGATCTATACAACTCTTCTCCTAACAGGCACCATCTAGATTCTGTGTTGCCGCCCACAACTGCATTCTTGTGTGAGTTTGAGATGAAAAAATTCAGCATATTTTTGGGGAGTGGGAGGAACCACACAGAGACATATGGTGAATATGGATACTCCTCCTGAAGCTGATATCTTGGAATTTGGGGATTTCATATGTAATAACCTCATCAAATCATATGAAGAAAATTCAAAATTCACTAACAGCAGCATCAGCTTCAGTGTTGACAGAGCAGATAGATTCTCTAAGGAATTCTGTACCCACCTAGATAAATGTACAGCACTGGTGTCCAACCAGATGTAAATGTAATGGCCGATGCAAACGCAAACCACTCTGGTGGTCCAGCAATATAAACAAATTTTAAAATAAAAGGAAAAAATAACCCCTTGAATTATACAGCAGATCAAAGAACCCTTACATCAAGCATAATATCAGAAATATTACAAAAAAACTGAAAAATACTATCGGGTCTACTACAGCCGTCCATGAACTTAGATTAGCATATGAAGCCAAGGAGAATTACAAGTTCTTCTTCGGCTATGTTAGAAAATTAAGAAATAACAACCAACATTGCTCTGAATGTATTCTTAATGGCACCACCTCTTCAGACCCAACAGAAATTGTCAACATATTAGCAAAAAAGTTCACTATGAAGTTTACCCCACAATTTGGCCATCAAGTTCACATAGCTCTGATTGTCTCAAAGCCCCATCATCACTAAAACATGTGCTGAAGATACTTTCTATGACCAAAAATACTTCTTCCATGGAACCTAATAATATACCTGGCTGTTTAATATTCAGCACTAAACAAGCCCTGGCACAACCCCTCCTTAAACTTTGTCTCTGAGACTTGGCACACAGCGATAGTAATGCCACCCCAGAAAGGTGGCTCCACAACTTACCTTGGGAATTATAGGCCCATCAACCAAATGTGTCAAATTTGCAAAACAATGTAGCATATTATAATGAACATGACAAAGTATGATATAAACAAATTAATCAGAGTAGACCCACAACAGTTTGACTTTGTCAAGGGTGAATCTTGTCTAGTAAATCTAGTTAGCTTATTTGAGAAGGTAACCCAGACGGCTGACAGTAGCCATACTGTCCACACTGCATACCTTTGACCTGGCCAAGGCATTTGTCATCATCCTACACACATAATTAGAGAACGTGACTCATTAAAAACAGATCCCTCTGTGGTAAGATGGATAGCAACTAGGCTACAAGATAGAAGAGAACCCATACACACTGAGGGTGACAGGTGCCTCATCAGAGAGTATGAAGATGAATAGTGCTGTCCCACAGGTGTCAGTGTTGAGACCCCATCCTGTCCTGTTTTTACTTTTCTGATCTCCAGACCATGACAGAAGACCTCTGGCTAATGAAGTCTGTAGATGACTGCAGCATGAGAGTCATTTTAAGTCCCCTTCTGGCATCCAAACCCTTCACTGGGAACTTACAACTACCTGTTGTACTAAAAATGGACTGAGATGAAATGCTAAAAAGTGCAATATTGTCACATTGGGTAAATATCACTTCTGCCCCAACACACAGTGTAGACAATACCCCACTTCAAAATGAGAATGTTGTTAACTTTGTCACCATTAGTAATATCCTAGCTAAATATATATTCAATTGATTGGCATGGCAATTCTATATGACTTCTTATTACTTCCACAAGATATATACACATAGGTTCATAGGTGTGTACTAGGCTAATGGCCCTGGAGCTTTTACGAGCCTAGCCCGTAGAAGTGTCCTGGCATCATGCATCTATCAAGTAGAGCCACTGCAGTGATCCCCGGAGTGAGTCTTCTATTTTCCGTCCACTCATCAAGATTTCTCTTGAAGAGAGCCAGTGAGGTGCTCTGCTTGACATGTATGGGAAGTCTATTCCAGAGCATGAGCAGTCTCTGGGTTATGAACCTGTGCCTCCAGCATGTTTTGTTGATTGTGGTAATGAGGTTGAGGTCTCTGGAGCGTATGATGTGGAGGGATTGGGATTTCTTTAGATGCAGCATTTCTAAGAGAGCTGGGTCAGACATGGCTTTGTAGTTCAAGCAGAGATCGCCTCTTAGTAGACGATATGAGACAGAGAATAGCTTGAGTTTTTTTGAGTCTGTCTGTGTATGGCATGTTTAAGGCCTAGGATACTACTCCCCCAGGCATGCCAATTACTCAGGAAGAGATAAGATATTTATAATAAAGGAAAACAGTTATATGACTTTGTTGATGGCTGTAGATCAAATAATGATTCAGACAATGCTCCTTTATCAGCATCATTCCACTTTTGCATCATTCCACTTTTTTGTATCAGAAAAGAGGGGGATAGAGTATGCAGTGTGAAAATACCTCTCTACAAAGGCCCTGACTTTTTGAAACTATTTGTGAGGCATTTCGCTAACTGTAAGATGTGGCTGGTCTCTTCGGGCCATGATCAGGGGATGAGATGGGACAATTTTAAGTTCTAGCTGGCATACAAGCTACAACAGTATTCAGGAAACATGCTGACTAATAGGAAAGCAAAGTCAGTTACCCTTCAATGATAGTTGCTAAAGGAGCAGGCTAGAGCTGCTGTCAGAGAACTGGGGGATATAGATAAAATACGGGAACTTGGGGATAAACTAGACAAATACTTTGAATTCAAAGCCACATTTGCATGTAGGGCATTACAAATAAAAGGATATGAAATCTCACAATCTATTGCAAAATTCCTAGCCCTTCAACTGCTGCACCAATAAGAAGTAGCAAGTTTTATAGGTAGGATGAATGAAAGACCCAAGATCCCAAGAAATTAGAGCAGCTTGGGCAAGATACTTTATAGACTTATACAATGAAGAAGCTGTTCTGTTAATCTATTAGAAAAGGTAAGCAATTTTTACAAACCTGCCCACTCCCCATCTCTCTTCTCAGGGAACAAATTTGATTACCTCCCCAATAATACAACAGGAAGTATTTGATATGCTATACTCTATGGCCTTGGGTAGTCTGGTGGAGATACATCAAGGGCAAAGAAATGGATTTATTCAAATTTTCCTCCCACTGGTTAATAGGATCTTACAAGGGAATTTTCCTCCCCCTCCCTCATGGAAAACTGACATTATTACTCCTATATGCAAGCTGAGCAAAGATCCTAACCTATAATCATCATATAGACTAATCTCAATTCTAAATCATGATTATAAAATAGTTACGGGTATACTTGTAAACAGGTTATCTAAAATTCTCTCTAAACTACTTCACCTAAATCAGACAGGATTTATAGAGGGTAGGACAACTAGTGATGATATAATCAAAACAACTAATCAACAATTATTAATGTTAAGTCTTGATGCTCAGAAAGCTTTTGATAGAGTCAGTTGGCCCTTTCGGTGGGTCTCCCTTAAAAAGTCTGGCTTGCCAGAGAGACTAATTGAGGTTCTTAATCAATTATACAATAGCTCCCAAGCAAGACTAAAGATTAATGCACACTTATCCACCCCCATACCATAATTAGAGGTATGAGGCAAGCATGCTCACTTTCCCTTTTATTCTTTCCCTGGATATAAAATCGAGACCTTCAGAGATAAGTGTGTACAATATGGTGGATCTTATGCATAAATTATCACTTTTTGCAGACAACTTATTAATAATCTCACTAAAATGAAACAAGATATTCCTATTTATTTAATTGCCTGGAAAGCTTTGGATACTTATCTGGCTATTAGGTTAACTCCAGTAAGTCAGAAAAGATACATCTAAATTTTAACCCACCATAATCCCTTAAAAGAATCCTTGTATTTTTTGAAGGGAAAGAATGAGATGACAAATCTGTGCCTTAAACTAAGACTCACATTAAAGGAACGTTGGCAGGCCACTTTGCACAAGTGATGATTAAAACAAAGCCAAGTTTACAGAGATGGACATTCATTTGTAGAGACATGATCCGAAAGATCCAGGCAGTTACTTGGTTTGTTCTACGTTTGGTATTATATGCTTCACAGATCATCACCCTTAATCCCCCATAACATTTACTTAGATCTTCCATATGGGATTTGGTATGGTTTAATGGGAAGCTCAGAATTAGTTGGGAACATCTTATCTTACAGTTGCTGATGGTGAAATGGGTCTGCCAGATATGGAGTTCTACTCTTTAGCAACTAGAGGTAAAACATTCAGGGACCTATTGAATCTTAATAAACAACCTGTGTGGATTACCCAAACTAAACAATATAAGAAGGGACCACTAATCTCATTAACATCCTTTATCAGCAGAAAGATGAAGCCTATAAAACCCAGCTAAGACTAATATTCTCTATAATACAGGCTGTACATACATTTTTGAGAGAATAAACATAATTGGATTAAGGATTTAATGCCAATGGACTCAGTAAATTATTGTGTCATCTGGGCAACCTCTATTAGAGAATGTTGAGGGATTGGTGGAATTTATTTAACTGAAAGCAACTACTGACAACCCCCAACTACAAAACTTGAGAACATTTTCAGGAGATTTATTCTTTGGAAGAGAGGTACTCATCTTCTTTTGACAGAATATTAGCAATAGGGTCTAGTAACAATCTATACACAGTAGCTAAAGCACATTGGCCATTGTGGGTAGACTGGATAGTGAAAATGCGTACCCTAAACAACTTATTAATGGACAATATTGCCCATATTTATAAAATTATCCTAGAGATGAAAAGCAACATACCTAATAAGTATGGGCTAATGTGGACCAAGGACTTGGCCACTAACATCGACATCCATGAATAGGAACAGATCACTGTGATACCCAGATATGCTATTTGATCCTGTAAGTATATTGTTTTGGATGGCAGTACCAATTCAAGTACATTGCACTACTGGCAAACAAACTAAAATATTCCCAGAAATGTCCCCTTCCTGTTGGCGTTGTAACACTGGGGACTCGGGAGACTGGATACACACGTTTTGGAGCTATAGGAGGTTAAAAGCTTTCATAGCTCAACTCCAAGATATTTGTCAGGTGATACAGCCACTACAATTACTGTTACAAAGAAGGACATTCTCATTGGATTTGTTTCTTGTCCAAACCTAACTGTGAGTGATACTAATTCACTTAATGTCATCATCTTAGCAGCTAAGAAACATATTACAAAAAAGTAGAAGACAGCAAACCCACATCCATTACATATTTATATATTATTTTTGAAGAGTTGATGATTCTAGAAATTAACTCAGGGAGTACTAAGATGAAGATGAAGTTAAAAGAGAAATGGCCTAAATGGGCTAACTTCACGTCTACTAGAAGTGTGACTACCTGAAGTGGGAGATTAGAGTCTGTAACTAATGCCACCGTAATCATCGCTATTACTAAAATGCACTTAAAAGCTGTTAAGATGATTTTGAATTAATATATTATCTACAGATATTAACAATGGTATTAACTTTATACATGGTAAAAACCTACAATAATAAAATGTATATAGTTAATGATGAGGCTATGTTAAAAGAAATATTGTTATTTCTATCTCATTTTTTATATTTACTTTTCATGTACTATAACAGTTGCTGTCAAGTTCATTGTTGTTATAAATAAAATCCCGTTTGGGAACAAAATGAGAATGTTGCTAGTAACCTTGGGACATGGATTGATAATTCCCTCTAGTTTGATCATCACATGTCTATAGCAGTCAGGAAATCCTTCTACTTAGTGCAGCTAATTGCAAAGGGAATATTATCCCTATATAATCAGGTCATTGTTCCTCTATATTCAGCATTGATTAGGCCAGTTATTGAGTACAATGTACCCCTTGGGATATACCTCACTAGACATATCAAATGACTTTGCCTTGTGTTCCATGTCATTAGGGTCCCAGCGGTTCTGTATCTCTTGTATCTCTATAAATCAAATAGCCTCACAAATACCAGAATTAGGAATCCAGATCTTCACCAGTAGATAAATAAAACAGCATGGGGATACATTTTTACACAGTGTCTACCTTACCTCTGGGCAGACTCCCCTTGCAAATTAAAGAGTGCCATACACTATCACTTCAGACAGGACCTGTATGATTGGATGAGTACTCACAAATTCACCCGAGGCTTGTCCAGCCTAGCCCTCCTTGACAGAGGTGGGGATTATGGCCTAAGGGTGGGTATCAGCAAGACATAAATGATCACATGTCTTTCAGTTGCCTTGCATTTTTTATGATCCTATAACTTAAGACTTAGTAGCAGGGTCAGCGTTCTACAGTTTGGAGGTCTTCAGCAGAATGAAAAGAGGCAGGGGACCTAAAAAATTACTGCAATCAATGCAACTACAGCAGGATTATAGGCCCCCCCTCCAAAGAATTAGAGTCAGGGTGTTAGTATTAAAAAATCAGACTCTGCAGGATTAAAAGGTCTAAAGGATCATCATAGTTAGGAAGTTCTGATAAGATTAATTAACTCACACCCTTAGTAGAAGAAACCAAAACCGATGGCTTCAATCACATTAACAGAGTCAGAGGATATCAGTAAAGCTTGCTTATGGGATTCACAGCAGGAATAAAGTCAGAAGGTTCCAGCTGGAAAAACAGAATCAGGAGGCCCAAGTAGGATTAATAGGCAGTCAGACCTTGTCAGGATTAATACAGTCCAAGAGTTTACACTAACATTAGAGGAATCAGATGCCTCCTATAATTAAGACAATCAGGTCTGCACAACAGTTTTATTGGAGAATGTCCTCCTTCCTCCATCAAGCAGAGTTAAGACACTTGGTGAGATTCATCTGGCTTATCAGATTCAGCTACTGACCAGATTTACTGAAATCTTAATGCTCAGTTCTCGATAGTCATCCACATAATTATGTTTGTCCTTTGCAATGACAATTTGAATTTATTTTATTTTACAACAAGAAGTGGGTGTGAATATTTCTGTGACAGAAGCAGTGTTAGTTTATGAGACTCTTCATCCCATTAGAGTCACTGTGAATATATTACATATTAGATGCACAAGATTGCTGTACAAGCATTTGTTGTTTTGACACTTTTTACACCAATATCAAAGTAAGATAACCTGCTCTGGTTGGGTGGCTGTCAGCAGCCACACAGTTCACTGACATCTAAAAGTAGTTTTGCTTATAGTATATACTCATGCTAGAAACCATGACACAACTCATGGAAGAAAGCATGAGTGGATTTCTTGCTTGTACTTCATATTCATGAGTATATGTCATCATTAAAATTTTATGATTCTGCAGAGTTCATAGCACTGACATCTCATACAGTTCTGTAAATCATATAAGAGCTTAGAATAAGAGTCAAAATGAAAAATAAAAGCTGTACATAACTGTGGAGGGTGTAAAATTTGGGATGAGGGAATGGAAAGTATAGCTAATGAATGATGTACACTATGACCATTCTTAAGATAACTTGGAAAAAATAAAGATAAAAGCAAAAAGAAAGACACACAAGAGCCTTGGGTTCTTTACCAAATATATTATTGTTATTTACTGAATTTAACACATTTTTCAATAAGACAATATTCTCATTTGGTTTTTATTTTAATGCATGATAAAAGATTACTAAAATGCAGTAATACTTTTATCAGAAAAATAATTACAGAAAGTCTTTCACTAAAATCATTATTTTCAAAACATCTGTGAAGGACAGGGATATAGGCTTTAACTCCCATGCCACTGCTGTCAGTATTTATTGTGTGATATGGAATACACTTAAATAGGGTTTACACTGTGCAGCTATAGATAAGAGTTATAGTCACTGGTTCATAGGATTTAACCCACCACCGACTGATCTGAGTACCTCCCAGTACAATCTTGCAACACTAATTAAAACCAGGCCAACATTATTTTGCAGGCACACACCTGCAATATTTTCAAAATGGGGTTGATAACTCTTCAGCACCAATGCTCTCTCATCCCAGACTTATGGCACATTATCAAAACTAACAAAACGAGAACATGCTTTACTGTTTGAGCTTAAAATGAACCAACATTTAAATATTAAATATTCAAATGGCAGCAGTTAGCTCTGAGCACTCACCCTTTATGCAGTTGTACTGATAAAATGTATAAACCATTAGGCTAAGAAGTATCACTAGCAATCAATGTGTTAAATAATGAAACTCTTTACTTGAAATAAATAAGTTAAATTATTTCCCTTCTAAATAAATATGCAAACAGTACAACACATGCACAATGAATTGAAAGTAAGACATTTAAAGACTCATACTGTTTAGAGAGAACTAACAACAGAACCAGGAACTATTTGCTTTGAAGTAAACTATAAGCTACACTTTTCATGAATTTTGCTACCACCTAGCTCTTTTTTTTCTGAAGTGGACACATTAAAAACTACTCCAGAATAAACACTGGCTGATTGTCATCACTGCTGCCTTTCCCATGTCCTTGTCTTCAAGCTTGTCTATGTGTCATCTCTTGTACACAGGGTACTAAAATTATATATTAGAAATAGGATATCATTGAATACTGCCACCTGATTATATGTCTGTCTTCCTTTCCAGTCTAACGAATTCTGGCTAATGGCAGCTGGAAAGGTGACCGTCCCAGGGCTCTAAACAGGGCGGAATGCCAGGGCAGGAAATGTTTTCTCCAACTGCAGGCAATAGTTATATCTAATGCAGAATCCATCCTATCAATATTTTATTTACACCAGTTACAGGATAAAACACAGACCTTTAAGAAAAACTGTATTATTTGCAGTTTCAAAACAACTTGCCGCTGATATGTTGCCACTTTTATTAACTACTTTACATGGCCTTTTTTCTGCAACCAGTCATTGTGGACATTTAGACCACAAATGCCCCATCTGATTATACTGGAAACATTTTTATTTAAGAATAGTGGATTCCCATTTTACCTGTATGGCCTGCTGTGAAGTTTTAGGCTGTCATATAAGGAGTTCCCTTATACCCCTATGTGTTGCTGGGCACCTCCTTCTTATGCCATTTTGCCCTGATAGCAAGTCAGAGATCACACATTTTCCCATTTCCTCAGCAGTGTTACACTCTCAGTTTGCTAACCAGATTCTCATATTTTAGACAATATACTGCATGCTTCTTTCTTTACTATCAGATATCTTAACCTTTCAAACATAGTGATGTGACACCCACTCATCACCTATGAATGTAAGTGTTTATTTCAGCAATATAATCACCCAAACTGGAAGGTATCTTTTTTCTGTGATCTCTGAGTGTTCCCATAAGCTTCAGAAGTACATTTAAAGCATTCAGGCAAGAAATTTTTCATCTTCAGATAGTTAAAACAATCCACATAATTCGTTATTGCTATAATATGCATTTCTTATCATTGAGCAGAAGTGTTAAAAATCTCACCCAATCTTCCTGGTCAATTAAAAGATGATTTTCCCCCATTTCAAATTTCCAACTAAACCATCAAAAGTCACCCTCTTCTTTATATTGAGGAAACAGTTTAGTACTGACTTTGGTGTCTACAGTTTGACTCTCCCAAGGTATATTTGGTGAAGATTCCACATCTCTTTCTCTCATGATCTTGTTGCTTCTATCTTTCACCTTAGTCCTTCTCCTTTATATTTATCTATTTAGTTATTTATACATTTGTTAACCAACTGGTCCAAAGACCTTTTTCAGGCATTACCTGGGCTAACTGACAACAGAAACAAATAACAGTATACAATGACATTATGAATCAATTAATCATAATAATAATGTTTAGAAAAAAAATCTAAACTAGAAGCAATCTACTTCTAGTTAAAAGATATACTATGCCATTGTTACTACTGGATTTTAAGAAGAAAGTACATTGCTCATAGATATTACAGGAAGTATACTAGAACTCCAGCTCTATCTACAGTGGTATGCACCAGCAGGCAGATTGTACTGACTGATTTAAATTAACAGTCTGTCTGTGCTTAGACAAGTCACAGTGTCTGTTGTTTTGATTCAGATTTTGGAAGATGCTTTCTTGTATTCACAGTTACATGTTTAAGAGGGAAGGGTAAACTAAGCAGCTAGTGTTCAAATAAAGCATCATCATGTGACCTAATGCAGCAACTTCCAAGAAGCATTAAACATTTGTAAAATTGCACACATCTATGAGGCAATGCTTAGTTTACTGTATAAACTGTAAAACATTTTACAATGGAAAGAAATGCAATTATATAGAATTTAAACATTGTTTTTGTAGGTTCAGAGGTTCTTACTACTTTTGCAGTCAAGCAGACCATTGAGAAGCTGAGCCACATCACCTAATACTGGGGGAAGACTAATAATTCCCCCATTAAAGAGACGTTCTCCACATATCTCTGATATGTCAGTTAAATGTATTACACTGTCTAGGGATATGAGTTTATTGCTGTTTCTGAGACATGGAATTCATCTAACTTACAGATACAAGGCTATAACAAACTTAAATGTTTACAAATAAGGAAGAGAGGTGGAGCCATAACTTCATGGATTAGAAATTCAATTTCATGTGAACTTGTAAAGGCTATTTCTGAGTTAGCATGTATAACAGTCCAAGTTTATGGAATATTGTTGAATGATTCTATAACACTGATACTTTGTTATCATACACCTACAATGGATTTAGATACTCACTATAATAATATGAATTTAGACTATATAAAACTGGTACCTGGAGACCTTAATTGTCCCACCATTGACTGGCAAGTAAATGAAGGAGGAAATAACCGTGAAAGAGAATTTTTGAAAATTATAATATTACACAATTGACTTTATAACTAGCTCAAGGGAGTAATATCATAGACTTGTTAGGTACAGAAAATCTGATTTTACTTGACAAATATTCAGATTTTTCATTCTCTGGGATTATATGACCATTTGTCCTTCTCATTTGAAATAGCTTCTCAGCATAAACTGAGAGTATGGCCCAAACATAACTATGGTCTAATTGACTATTAATAGTTAAAGAATAATTTGCAATATTTGGATTGGGTAGAGGTGGCTGAGTCAGTTAGTGGGGGTTATGATAAAATAGAATCTCTAAGTGTAATTTGGTCAACTAGCTATAAAACAGTAAATTCATAAAATAAATTCCCAGTATGGTGGAATTATAATTTGAACAGATTATATAATAGGAAAAATAAGGTTTGTTGTGTTTGTCATAAATTTTCAAATAGGTTTAATAAAAAGAAGTTAAGGTTGTGAAGCAGAAGCATAGCTTGTTCAGCAAGTACCCTGTGCTGGTGCTATGAACCAGTGCCCCCCACCTCCATCCCCTTAGCTCTTCAAGCAAAGAGCAAATAAATAAATAAAAAATACATAAATAAATAAATATGGATGTTTCTTCTACTGGCACACCAACCAGGTGGCCAGATGCATGACATGCCCTCATCCTTCTGCTCCAGCTATACAGTTTCTGTACCCCACATGTAGAAGGTACCTCTGAGCAAAGATAATGCGAGGTGCTGAATTAAGCCAGTTTATTCAATACACACAAATAAGTAGGAAACCACAAACACTAAATAAAAATCATTAACGCAATTCACAATACATGCGTTTTCATCTCTCCATTGCAAGACTTCATCAGATGACCAGTGTAACATAAATTGGAAAATATATACCTCCATTAATTAATTAATTACAGACCAATGGGAATAGAACATAACTCTTAAAATACCCAATGAAATTAATTCAATATCTAGCTGAAACCTTTAAAAAAAAACATCTTAAAAAACTTGTTTAAAAATATTGCACGTTTTCCCAAATTAATCAGTGTTAATAAATATATTGTAATACATTACATCTCATGAATAAATAAATAATTTAAAACCTATTAAAACATATTTTTCCCCCACTTTAAAAAATATGTCTTTCTGTACCCTGCTTCAACATGTTGTATTGCAAGTAATAATTTCTTCTTTTAAAATGTAGCAAACAGTTTCTACAGTTTATACCCTGTCTGCATGGATCTCTATGGTGCTCAGGTTTTATTTAGAAAAAAAACACACATATATATATATATATATATATATATATATATATATATATAGTTCCCCATCAGAAGCCTGAAACACTATAAGCCTGAAAATCAAAATCCTGAAAACTATAGACTGAAAGACCAAAATCCTGAAAGACCAAAATCCTGAAACTCAAAATCCTGAAAACACAAATAATGCTAATATGTCACTATAAAGACACTAATATCTACCAACTGACCCTGACCCTAACCCTAAGGTCCGTCACTATCGCACACTCACCTGACCCGCGCCCTAACCCTAACTCACTTAAACCGCCCCTAACCCCAATATTTGTCACTATTGCATACATGCCTAACCTGCGCCCTAACCCTAACTCACTTAAACCGCCCCTAACCCTAACATAAAACCAACCGCACACTTACCTGAACCCAACGCATGACCCAACACCACAGGGCTAACAATAGCAAAGCCACAATGACGTCAGTATGTCCATTTTGTGTTTTCAGGATTTTGAGTTTCAGGATTTTGGTCTTTCAGTCTATAGTTTTCAGGATTTTGGTCTTTCAGTCTATAGTTTTCAGGATTTTGATTTTCAGGCTTATAGTGTTTCAGGCTTCTGATAGGGAACCATATATATATATATATATATATATATATATATATATATATATTTTTTTTTTTTTCAAACTGCTTTCTACACTGTAGCAAGCAGTTGCTATAGACCACACATGGAGCCCTACATTGGTCACTTCTGAATGAAAATGCAATACCATCTTTTAAAAGCCAGTATTGCAGTACAGAAATATCAGGTTTGGCCAATTACACCCAAGACTTTACACAAGGCAATTTCCCCTCTCACCCCACCCTAGCTATGCTACTGTTGGGAAGCAAGGCATTATAGCTAAGTATAAGAAGTGAAAAAATAAAATATAAAAATTTGCTGGCAAATAATCACACAAACACCAGAAAATGTAAAAATATATTAATTCCTTCACGAATTAAATAGATTATATTAATTCTATTTTTGTAGATGGGTCAATGATTTATGATCTTGAATTGATAGCTAATAAATTTAATTGATAGCTAATAAATTTAATGAATATTTTATTGGTTTTAACACTGATACAAGTGATTGTTATTCTAATTTGTGGAAGAAAGCATTGATCGCATGACAAAATGTTATAATATTGCTGAAGAGATTTTCTTAAGTGCCTTAATTAAAATTAAATCTGATACATGGACCAGATTATATTCCTAGAATTTTGATGGTTAATATAAAAAATAATTTAGTAAGTATATTAACTGGAACATTTAATTCTATGATCTATAATGATATACACCCAGATCTTAGAAGGAATTATTAATTATTCCAATTTTAAAATCTGGAGATAAGATGGCAGCACAAACTTATTTTCCAATAAGTCTAACACAAACATTATTAAAATACTTTGAGAGATGCATTAGCGAAATCATACTTAAAGAAAATAATCTTGAAGTGCTTGATATTTTTTAACATGTTTTATTTTTTTAAAGGCCGTTCTACATTCACTAATTTGTAAAGGTTTTATGATTACATCTCTAGGGCTATGAAGATGGGAATTTGTATGTGTGTAATCAAATTGGATTTAACCAAAGCTTTTGACTTATCATTTTATACTATTGATTTGACATTGGAACAATATAAGGTTAATCAGTATTTATGTAGGTGGATTAATAACTGGCTCAGCGGAAAAACCCAAAGGAAAAAAATCAGATCAACCACTGTTGAGATCAAGTGTTCAGGGATCTGTGCTCTGGACTTGTTGTTTAATATAATTTTTGCCTCTGTTCCACATGATGATCACTGTTGGTTGGTTAAGTATGCCGACAATTGTAAAATTGGCTTTATTATAAATAATGAAGATAATGTCACTAATATTAATAGGTATTTATTATGCTTAGGTAAGTGGATTAGTGCAGTTAGACCCCTATTTTTGTGAGGAAAAAGTATAATGTCATATATTTTAATAAATAATATTTAAAGAAATTTGTTACGTTGTCTGCATTTAATTTATTGGAAGTTAGTGAATTAAGGAACGTGTTAAACCAATTCATTTTTTTTGTTTTGAAAATCATGTGTAATAAGGCTTTGAGACAAATGGGTTTGATTCTCAAACACTTTACAAGAGCTTACAATCTTAGCTAGTTTATATAAGGTATATATCAGACCAGTTTCAGAACAAAATATAGTGTTCTGTACTCTTAATAATTGACAGCTTAATTGTATAGAATCAGAGCAGTTATGCTACCAGAATAGATCTGTTTCAGCTGGTCTTACCTTACATTGGGTTTATATCATTTAATCAAAATATGTATTTGTTGAATATGTAGTCATCAAACACGAAACATAGAAATTAATTTCAACGAACCTTGGACTTTTTCCCAGGGTTTGGCACTTGACCATCACCACAACTTTGCCCTTTTCCCCACTTTAGTGTGATCTCAGAGTTCATATATATAGTTAGGGGGGTAGTTGCAACATTTCCCCCAACAACCTCATCACTTGTCTGTCCATGAACACAAAAGTATTTCACTGACACCAAAATAAAGCATTTCCCCCAATGACCCCTTCAGTAGTTTATTCAGGTATGCACAAGTACTTCACACCAAAATGAAACATTTCCCTGAAAGACACCTTTATTAGTTTGCCCATGTACGCAAGCACGTCATGAAACATTTCCCCCAGTGACACTTCAGTAGTTTGTTCATATATACATAAACACTTCACTGACACCAAAGTAAAACATTTGCTCCAAGGACCACTTCAGTAATTTGTCTATGTACATGCAAGCACTTCATTGACACTAAAATGAAACATTTCTCCCAACAGGCCTTTCAGGAGTTTGTCCATATACATGCAAATGTTCATTGACAAAATGAAACATTTTCCCAATGACCACTTCAGTAGTTTGTCTGTGTGTGCACAAGCACAATGCCATATGCATGCACTCACACAAACACTTTAAGTACTTACCTTCTTCCCACCGTGGAAAAAAAATACTTCTAAATAAACAAAAAAAAAAAACTTTTCCCATGCTCATTCTTCCTCTTCCACATTACTTCCTCCTTCTTCTTGGCTCAAGCTGCCTGAGTCGATAGGAGGGGCTCCTCTCTGCATTTTGAATGATGCTTCTGTCACTGCCGAATGCTGCTGATCAACCTCAACTGATGATTGAGAAATAATAGTTGACTTTCGAAGTTAACACATTTATTTATTTATTTTTTCTCTTTTTAGCAGGGGTGGGGGGTGTAGCCCAGTAACAAGCACTATGACCCACCCCTGCATTGTACACTTGGCATATTCTTGGCTATGCCCTTAGTAGTCATCAAATATTGTGCATGCCCCCACAGCAAAGCGTCAGGACATTTTATCCACACCTACTCAGTAGTAACCACATTATCTGCACATCTCTCTATCTTTCCACCTGGTGACATACGAGAGTATTCAAAGATGAATAATGTCTGCAAAGTATTACTTACAACAACTTAGTGTTGTTTGTTTAATTACTTTCCTTAGTAGTACTAATCTTTAGTAATCTTTTCTATTTCACAGAATATAGCAAGATATTCTCCTAAACGAAATATTTTTGTGCTTAAATGCAAAGACATTTCAAAGTATTACATTTAGGTGCATATCCTGTAATCTTCTGTGAAACTGTGAAAGTTTAAAAAATACCTGATCATGGTAAGAATATTTCACACAGTGCTATTCATTTTTGTATACCCTCCATTGTTTGAAAGACTGACCGAATGACAGACTAATGGACTTCTGACTGGTGAATCACTTTGGAGCTAGCCTGCTACGACAGTGTGGCTTAGACTAATGAAGATACATGATGGCAACCTCTTTGTAAAGTAGTGTTTAGTCTGAAAAGCTATCATTCATTGCATGCATCTCCAGGCCTGGCTGAAGCCTAGAGGGATGCAAAAGTAAGGCTTAAATTAAGGAATAAACAGAGCAGGAGGACATGAGGGCTGTCTGAGAACTAAAGGCTAAGGGAGATACTTAGGATGAGATGATAAGGATGTGATGGGTAACTACCTACTATCTAGTCCTTCTATATACCACTCATTTCTTCTCACCCAGATTTCTGGGGGATTGAATAAAATGGACCTAGACTGCTTGTCAAGTATAATCAGAACACAGTGAAAATACTTACAAAATGCTGCAATGATTCACAATGTACAAAACATACAAATGGCCTTTGTTATGGCAATATGGAATGCAAAGCTGAGACTAGCCTCTTTATTGTGTACTTTAAATGTTTCTTCAATTGCAGTGACTTCAGGATGCAGCTAATAAAATTACCGTCCCCACAAAAGCATCATCATAAATGCATCATGAATATAAATGTATTACTTGAGAATATAAATGATAATAAACCCTTAAAATAATATAGAGAGTAGACATAGGAATAGGAGGAACTCTGACTGACAAATTACCAAAGACGTTTGAGCTCAGATGCAGGATTATTACAGTTGGTAAGTGATACATTTCAGTAAGAAAGCTGTGAGTACTTGGTTCTGGTTTCTAAACCCAGATCTTCCAAAATGATGTAATATCAGGATCTGAAAATAGCATTTGTGATAAAGTAGGCATTAATTACTTTTTGCTTGATGCATACAACATAAGTGAACTGAAAATTAGGATGAAATCATGGAAGCAATATAAAGCCTCCTTAGCAGCATCCTAAGCAGAAAACTGAGACATTATTGCATTTATATTCACAACTGATTAATATGCAGGTTATGACTTATACATCATATTCTGAACTGGTGAACTTCTGAAGCAGATTTTTCCATGTTACAATGTTTGAGACATTTACAAGTTACCACACACCCACAGGAAAACAGAAAACAATGGCACCCCATACCTGTAAACAGTGTTACAGCTGAAGTACGCACATGGCATGTTCAGAACTCTGCTCCTCTCTCCATTACATGTTTAACCTGTTCTACATGCTTATGTGTGTATCATATAGTAGGGGTGGGGGTGGTTAGTGAAATGGCAGTGGATCTCAGAGGTAGAGTCAGTATAATTCAAGATTTGACTTACTTTCAAAAGATATTTATAGGAATTTGATTTAGATCAGGTCCAAAGTACAACATCCAGTGTATTTAAGGCAGTTGTTACTTTTTCAGGTGAGCCATTTAAGGTAACCATAATCACACGAAGCATTCAGTGCCTATTACCTTCATTTTAGTCACAGTGATGTCTTTAGCATATGCAAATTTAAAGGTTTCATATCGGCATCCAATATAAACATAATCAACTGTGTCTGTAGCCTGGATTAGAAGGAAATAAGTTGTTTGGCTCAACAAATTCCAGTAAAATTCTAAATTTGGCGGCTAAGAATTTCATTGCATTGGCTAATAGATAGGGATGACAGTCAATGCTTTTTGTCTCTATCCCAAGGCACTGCATCCTCAGAGCTGATTTTAAGTAGCATTTCAAGAAGCACAGTCCCCTGTATGGGGATGAGTGGTTGGGCAAAGCCCACAACCCAGCCCATCCAAAAAAATAACTTTTTTTTGTAAACATTTCTAAACCAGACATCTGATAAATGTTTTGATGACTGTCCTTTTAGAAATCACATTGTTAACTAAACTTAAATCCTGATTAGAAGACAACCTGTGGTTAGATAAAGTGACTTTCAACCCATTCTCTGACCCAGAAGCCTAGAATAAAACAGGTTAAGATATACAATTCCTTGACTACTTTCACACTGCAGATTCTGCAGTAACTGCTCAATATATGTAATCACCTCTTTACTATAAGAAACCCTTTTGACAAAAACAATATTTCTGAGATAAGTCTTCTATGTGAAGGACTTACAGATGCTATATGCCATCTGTGGCTAAGCAGGGTTGACCTTGGCAGGCAGAACTGATTTTGCTTGTTTTCTGCTGCTGCGTCCAAACAAAGCTTGCTTGAGTCCAGACACAGCTGTGGCTCATTTGCTTAGAGCTGCTCAATACTTGGCAACCTTGCTAATATCTATGGCAATTTTAAGCCAAGAGTTGACAAACTACTAGCCCTGAAACACTTACTGAGATAGCTCTGTGCTTATTTTTGGTAATCTATTGTGATCTGTCATTGCTAGGCCTCTGACTGATCTAAAACCTTAAACTGTACTGTTTGCTATTGGCCAGTGGGCTTGTTTGAAATTTTCTGTACTGTTAAAAATTAACCATCTTTGCACAGCCTGTGGCTCATTCACTCGGAGATACTTAACACTTGGCAACCTTACCACTGTTTGTGACAATTTTAAACCAGATTTGACAAACTACCAGCCATAAAACACCTGGAATAACTACCTTTCACACGCATACTGACTTACTGTGATAGCTCTGTGCTTATTTGTGGTAATTTACTGTGATCAAAGTGTAAAAAGCTCTGGCTTTACTCTAGTGTGAATGGAGAAGAATCTAGTTGTTTCTAGGCCTCTGGGTGCTGTAGAACCATAAATTGTGCTGTTTTGCAATGGCAGTTGGTTCATTTGAAATTTTTAAACTTTTTGGCACTGCTATAAATTAACTCCATTCATGTGGTGCTTCTCATTGTGCAGCTGTGTTGAAGCAAGTAGTGCATATGCCCAGGCAATTAGAAACTTAACTTACTCCATATAACCTACTTTATCCCAGAGTCCTCTCTTGCTTTTGTAAAACTATTATCTGGTTTTCATCAACAAATGCATTAATTTGGGGACTGTGAGTCTCCAGGTACAAGCAGTTAATCAGGGAAGGACTAAACAATGTGTTTTGAGTAATTTATATAGGAAACATTACACTGATAGTATTTAAAAGAAAACTGGCAAGCAGTTTAGTGAAAAGAAATCAAGTCTAAAACTGTGAGAAGTGAATACTTTGTCAAATAGTTGCACCCTCACCAGTCTTAGTACTTCAGTGCATTAAATATAACAGTGTAGAGTTTACTTTATTAATTTAAAGGTAGCTAGCACACATTTTCTTAAGGTGAAAAGTTAGTTTACTGACAGCATACAAGTTATTTTTCACATCTGGGAGGGAAATAGAAAAAGGACAAGGGCAGAAGATATCTGTACAAGAGGGAACACAGGCTCTAGCATGTGCTTTCAGCATGATTAAACTTAATTTTAGAATACGTAAAGCCTGTGTATGCAGCTGCTTGTTTGGTTAAATGTCCCTATATGGAAGTATATCTTACCTTTTTGGAAAGTGTATATAATTTTGTGTTTATTGTGAGTTGAAAGGAGTTGGGCTTTTAAATGTGTTTAGCTTTTTTGTTTGTTTCTTGAGTGGTTTTATTGCAACAAAAAGTCTGTGAAAATGGGACATGAGTTCAAAAAGCAGCAACTGCATACAGGATCAGCATACCTCTCAACTGTTCCAAAGCAGAAGGTCATGAGCAGCAACTATTTTATTTGGTAAAACCACTTAAGAACAAAACAAAAACAAATTATATATATTAACTGCTTTCATCCCTTATTGGAACTTCATCAGAATATAAAAACAAAACTTTTATACACACATCCATGAGCAACAGCAACAATTCCTTTGATGTTTCAGGAGGGAGTATCTCCAACTATTCTTAAGCAAAATAGTATCACAATCCCATCTAGTGTTCGAAAGATTTAAGTGCACTTCATCTTGACTGTGTGTAATCTTGCAAGCCAGCTAAAAAACTGTAAACTTAATATATCAAACAAATTGTGTTTTATATATATATATATATATATATATATATATATATATATATATATATATATATATATGTGGTTCCCCTTCACAAAGTCAAATGTTCAGAAA
Source organism: Protopterus annectens (assembly GCF_019279795.1). Classification (NCBI taxonomy): domain Eukaryota; kingdom Metazoa; phylum Chordata; order Ceratodontiformes; family Protopteridae; genus Protopterus; species Protopterus annectens. The sequence goes on from NC_056735.1 coordinate 1,230,922,350, forward strand.
CTTGAAATGCATATGGCCGATGCCATATGCTCAGATTTCTGAAACTCGACTTTGTGAAAGGGAACTAAAAAAAAAAAAAAGTAACACAAAAAAGTGTTTCTGCAGGGGGGTCAAGCCCCCTGCACCCCCAACCCACCGCTACTTATTTATTCCAACTCCGAGATCACACTACAGCACAGAAAGGGAAATATCCCGTTCTGCGCTGTATGCCGTTCCCCATTCACACAGTTGAGCTTCCACAATTTCGAGCATATGGTCTCGACCATATGCATTTTGAGATTGTGGCCATTCGACTTTGTGAAGGGGAACCATATATATATATATATATATATATATATATATATATATATATATATATACACACACATATATATATATATATATATATATAAATTTCTGTGAAAAATCTTAGATAAAAAAAAAAATAAATAAAAATCAAAATAACATTAAAATGAGAAGTTAAAATCGTATACATAAAAATAGCTACAAAAAACATTGTACCTACAAATAACTCAACATTCAATGCATGCAATGACATTTTAAAAATATTAAAACCAATTGTAATGGGCAATAGGGGCATTCAATTAAAGAGTATATAAAATGGCTGTTGTACATAATGTCCTTGATGGGGCTTGGATAGCAGGAAAAAGTATGTGTTAAACATAAAATTCACACATAAAGATGAACAGACAGTCTAGAAGATACTTATGCTTCCAGCTGGGAGCTAGTCATCATCAATTCAGACTACTGCTCTTTTGATTAACCACAGCCCCCAGGGTGTTTACCTGGTGCATGGCAGTAGTAGCAGCGCACCTGAGATTGCAAGTATTCTGTGTGTTTCCATATCTCTAGCTCATTGTCGCTCTGGCCAGGAATCAACTCATATGTGCAACAGACCAGGTTCTGAAGACATGCTCTTTTCTGGGGATAACCATAGATTATGACAAATTTCATCTGCAACCAACTCAGAGTTTATAGGAGCAATTCTCAGTACAAAAACAACCATTGCTTCCCTTCCATTACTGAGAGTTCAGACTATAAAATTCCAAATCAAAAATATAATCTGCAGCACCTCACTTTCAGCCTAACTTGTTCTTCAGGCTCTGGGATCGATGGCAGCAGAAATAATGTTAGTACCACTTGCCAGGTTTTACATGAGAATTCTTCAATGAATGTTAGCTGCTCAGCGGTCAATTCTTTATCATCCTATGTCTTACAAGATAAGAATCACTCACATCTGCAAGAAAGATGTCAAATGGTGGATTCATTCAGACCAGATACTACAAAATCGTCAGCTTATTCCCCCTCAGCCCAAGCAAATAGTGACCACAGATGCTTCCCCGCTGGGGGGGGGGGGGCAATATCTGGGTAAGACAGTCCAAGGCACTTGGTGCCCTGAGGAGGCCAATTTGCAAATAAATGTCCTAGAAAAGGGAGCAGTGCTGTTAGTGTTGCAGGCATTTCAGAATGCTCTCACTTTGAGGACAACTGCAGTACAGTTGAACAACATATCAGTCATCTGGTAGATCAACAGACAGGGAGGAACCAAATCTTATCCATTGTGTCAAGAAGCTCTCAGAGTGTAACAGTGGGTAACCTCTTTCAACCGCTTCTTTTAGCAATGCACATTCTGGGTAAGTCCAATGTGATAGCAGACATATTGAGCAGGTGCATTCTTCTACATCATGAATGGTCTCTCAACAAAAAGACTGCAAACACAATCTTCTGACAATGGGGCCAGCCTTACTGCAATCTATTTGAGCTCCCCTGAACAATAAATGGAGCAGCTACTTTGCCCTAACCCCCCCCACTTCATGATTGTCCCCCCAGTCTCCTTTACACACATCTCCCACTCCATTAATTCCCAAATTTCTTCAGAAAGCTGTAAGGTTGAAGAGCAAGGTCATCCTCATTACCCCTTATTGGCCTCAACAAATTTGGTTTCCCTTCCTTTGGCTTCACCTGATTCAATCACCTTGGTTTCTGGACCCAACTCCAGACCTCCTGTCTCACCCAATATGCATGATACATCCAGATGTAGTGAATCTCAGGCTGGCTGCCTGGTTCCTCCAGTTCCATTAATAGCCAAACAACCTATGCGCTCTTCTCCTGTCCATCATATTGTTTTGTCCTCTCATAAACCTTTCACCAGAAAACTATACTCCAGCAAATGGAAGAGATTTGTTTTTTGGGCTCAAGAATATAATATTGAACATTTCTCAGCCCCCATTCATAATATCTTTGAATTTCTTACACATCTTTTTGAAGTAGCTAGTTCTTCTACTGTTAAAGTACAATTAGTAGCGATTTCAATTTTTCATGTTGGAATAAATGGTTCTTCTGCAGTGTCCCATAAGTTGAGCAAAGCTTTTTTTTGAAAGACACTCTACTCTTAAGGCCACCCTTTAAAGATCCTACCCCCCTTGGGATGTAATCCTTGTGTTGCAGTCTCTTACACAAGTTCCCTTTGACCCCCTCAGCTACATGCAAACTCAAATATCTTTCATGGAAGACAATTTTTGTAGCAGCCATTACCTCAGGCAGAAGAATTTCCAGGAGTTACTTTTCATACCAACCTGTCATTTCTTTCAAAGGTGGTGTCAAAATCTAATATAAGTCAATTGTTTAATTTGCCAGTATTGTTTCCGAAAAATTTTAACAAAGGATAATATGTATTACATTTATTGGATGTTCACAGACAGTTGCGCTTTTATGTACATAGGACAAAAAAAAATCAGAAATTCTGATCAGTTGTTTCATATGTGGAACAGGCACTGGGTAAACCAATTATCAAAGTTACTCCATCTAGATGGATAACACATTGCATTTCCTTTATGTATAACAAATTGGGCATTGCTCTGACAAAACCAGTTCGAGCCCACTCCACCAGATCCATGGCAACTTCCTCAGTTTTTTCAATCCATAGTGTACATAGGTTCATAGGTTCATACTAGGCTATCTGCCCTAGGGCATTTATAAGCCTAGCCAGAGTGTGTTTGGCTTTCGCCACCCATTTTAAATTAATTTTGCTATGCCCTTTTTCGAGGTTAGTATACTGTGCTCTGTCTAACAGTGACACAGAAGTGATACCCGGGGTAAACCTACGATCTCCCATCCACTCATCAAGATTCCTCTTGAAGAGAGTCAATGAGGGACTCTGCCTAACCTGGACTGGGATTTTATTCCAGAGTGAAGGGAGCCTCTGGGTTATGAATCTGTCCCTCCAGCATGTCCTATTTATTTCAGTGCTGAGGTTCAAGTCTCTCGAGCGTGTAGCTCGATGGGATTTGGATTTTCTGAGGTGCAGCATGCCCATTAATTCTGGGTTGGACATGGCTTTATACGTCAGGCACAGATCGCCTCTGAGCAGGCGGTATGCCACTGAGTAGAGCTGGTTTCTTTAACTGGGCAGCATATGGCATCGATTTGAGCCCTTTGAGCCTCTTGGTGAGGTACTTTTGGGGTCTTTCCAGTTGCTGCAGGTGTCTGGTAAGGTACATCCCAAAAGGGGCATTGTACTCAATTATGGGCCTGATGAGGGATGAGTAAAGAGGCACGATGACCTCCCCTGATCTAGATGTGAATCCCTTCATGATTAGGTGGGCTATATAAAATGTTTTTCGAACCACTTTGGCCACGTGGTTGTCAAATGAGAGATTGCTATCAACTTAGGTCCCCAGGTCCCTAATTACTTCTTCCGTACTTAATGGATTACCACCTATGTGGTAATTTGTGGGCACTTTGTTTTTGCCAAAGGGGATGGCTATACACTTTTTGGCGTTTAGCTTGAGGCCATGGCTCTGGCACCAGTTGTCTGTTTCTATGAGGCCCTTTTGGAGGATGCTTGTGTTGGCTGGAGAGTTGATTATGGTGCTCGGTTTGCAGTCATCTGCGAACTTGGTCAGCCACAGTCCTTCCGTGTTGGCCTGTACCTCCGAGAAATATATACTGAACAAGAGAGGTCCCAGGACTGAGCCTTGTGGGACGCCACTTGTAACTGGTTTGGAGTCTGACATGGCTCCAGCAATTTTAACCATGTGGGTTCTGTCCTTGAGCCAGTTTGCAACCCATCTAGTGATATAGGGGTTTATATTTAAGCTGGTGAGCTTATCTATAATGCCTGAGTGGGGTATTGTATTGAAGGCTTTTGTGAGGTCCAGGTAGGCTGTGTGGACCACCTTCCCCTCGTCAATGGCCTTGGTGACTGTTTCAAAGAAATCAACCAGGTTTAAGAGGCAGGATCTGCCCTTAACAAAGCCGAACTGGGTAGGATCCAGTGTCTGTAGGTCCCCAATATCTTTATTTATGAGGTCCATGATGATCCTTTTCCATAGCTTTGCAGACCAAGCTAGTCAGGCTTATGGGGTGATAGTTTCCAGGATTCGTTGAGGCACCACCTTTGTGGGGAGGGACCACTGTTGCTGTACGCCACTCTTTGGGTACATATCCTGTAGTAAGGCTGAGATTGAACAGTAGTTTTATATTTGGGTTTAGCTCTTCTTGGAGTTCATGTAGGACGCAGCCCGGGACACAGTCTGGTCCCATTGATGCTGTGTTTTTTGCTTTGGAGAGGGCAGCTCTTATCTTAGCATCTGAGATGTCAGGGGGGCAGCACTCTGCTGGGAAAGATATTTGCCCTTTTGGTGGGGAGGGGGGGGGGGAGTTTGCTCTGAACCTGTCAGCTAGGATGTTGGCAATGTCTGTGGGTTCGGTGTATTTTTTGTCATTTTGGACTAATTCTGAGCATATCTGGGAATTCCCACCCAGGTTCCTAACATAACTAAAGAAAGCCTTGTGATTATCCTTAGTGTCCTGTGCAATTTTTCTCTCGAAGCTGGCCTTAGACGATTTTATGAGTGCCCATAGTTTTTTGCTAATACTGATCAGAGATGCCTTCCCTTTTTGGGATTTTGCTCTATCATGTAGTAGCTTCCTCCTTCTATTGTATAGTTTGTTTATGGCTGGGGTCCACCAGACAGGATGTCTGCCTTTGGAGGATTGGGTCTTGGTTTCATTTGGGATTGCATGATCCATGCATTCCTGAAGGTGTTCATAGAATGCGTTTATAAAGGATTCTGCGGTCTGGGCCATATTTTCCACAGGCCCGGGGGCTTTGAAGGATTCCACCTCGGTTTTGAGGAGTGTGAAATTTGCTTTAGAGAAGTTTTTCACTGTGGTTTTCAGGGCAGGGGGTGGAGTCGGGATGTGAATATCGAGTGAGATTAGTTTATGGTCTGATGGTCTGATCTTACCAGTGAGGGATACACTTCTGGTCTGGAGCATAGAGTCCCCATGTTGGTGATGATCAGGTCCAGTATGTTTTCCCCTCTTGTGGGAGTGGTAACAAGTTGTTCCATAGCATTTGAGTTTATAAATTCTAGGAACCTTTGGGATAGGGTGTTGGAGCTAGAGTAATGCTCCCAGTCTATGTTTGGGTAGTTGAAGTCGCCCAATATAATGGTGTTTGGAGAGACCTTCATATTTTCCAGTGTTCTCAGGAAGGCTGAGTGGGGTTCCTGGGTTTGGGAGGGTGGACTGTAGCAGGCTATAAACTGGAAGGCAGTTTTACCCACTGTTAGTTGCACATGGATAGTCTCTGATGCTTTGTGCTGTGCCACCAACCTGGAGGTGTGGGTATCTTTGACGAATATTGATACTCCCCCTCCTTTTGTGGTTCGGTCCAAGTTTTGGGGCAGAAAAGCATGGTATGAGGTATAACCTGGTAGTGCTGGGGTGCTCTCGGGAGCCTTGAACCAGTTTTCTGTTACTGCACAGATATCGATGTTCTCCATGCTAAGGAGAGTTTTGAGTGCATGCATCTTGAGGTTTACACTTCTGGCGTTGAGTTGCATTACTCTCAGTTTCTTATCCCTTGTGATACCTATGGAGGTGAGTTTGTCTTTTGAGCCTTGCCTAAAAAAGGCACTATGGGGGTAGCAAGAGCCTTTGCCAATATCCGAAAGCCCAGGGGTGACAGGTGCAAGCCGTCCCTAGCGAAGCATCGTGGCTTGTCGAGCATGTCATCCCAGGCTGACAGGCATTGGATCCCCTTTGAATGACACCAATACTTAAGTCAATTGTTGAAATTGATCATCTTGTCTTCATATTGTGGCATCATTCTTGGTGAGGGTAAGATGCTACTCAAGGTCAGGGTCATACCGGCCTGGGCTACATGCTCAGAGAGCTCCTCTATGTCTCTTTTCATGTAATCCAGGGGGGTATGTCTCAGGTCATTCACACCAGCATGGACAATGACTGAGTCATATTTGTACTTGCCTTGGAGTGACCTGAGTGCTTGTGTTATGTGGCAGATCCTAGCGCCCGACAGGCAGCTCACCGTGACCTTCTCCTTGTTCAGCCTGGTGAGCGGGACGTCAGTGTGCCTGACGATAGAGTCACCTATTACAAGTGTATCAACATGGATGACATTTGTGCAGCAGCTACTTGGGCTACTCCTCATACCTTTATTACTCATTACAAATTAGATCTGGTCTCCAGAGGAAGGGCATCTTTTAGTTCTATGGTGCTCATGAACATCCTTCTGTGAGTACGCTCTGGAAATTTGGTAGCTGGGGACTTTGTCCCATCAGTTGAGGGCAAAATGAAAATTGACAGCATCAGATAAAGAAGTTATGTACTCAGCATAACTTTATATCTGTGTTGTCCATTTTCATTCTTCCTCAACTCCCTTCCCACCAACCCCCATCCTTAAGGCTTCTGGAAGAATGAGTGCTTAGTGGACTTATATGACCTTACTTTTTATATAAATTCCAGCTATAGCTTCTCCATAATAATTTCCATCTTTTACTTTATACTAAGGCAGCAAACAAGATCTGAGGTAATTGGGGCATTATGGGTAAGGGAGAAGCTTGAGTGTTTTTGGTTGCCACAAACTTTAGCAACAGCAGAGTTGGATCAGCTGAGGAAGAAGGAACATGTAGAACACAGGTGGAATGTTATGGTGTGTACATAACTTCTTTTGTGACATATTATGAAAGTATGAGGAATGTTTCATCTACAGTTTCTCCTTGTGAAGAAAAACAGCTTTAAATAACTTAGTTTCTTGTATTACACAGGTCACTAATCATCGTTTACATTTTTGCATGACTCTGTTGGTACTTCTTCCAGGGCTATGGCCACTGACACTGTTTTAAGTAGGTTTACTTGGCTGCATTCTCAGAGCATCCCAGATGATTTAAAAATGAGCTTTTAAATTTTCCTGTAGATACAGATTAGTGTTTGAGCTGTCTGCTGCAGAGATAAACAAAAAGTGTGATGAAATGGGCAATATGATCCAGGGAATCTCTAAGATTTTCAGCCCACCTTTTCCAAATTGTCCAAGAGGTTTTCTTTCTCTTCATCCAATTTTGGCAAAAACAGAATAGTGTCAGCAGAGTTCAGGTAAACATACATTTAATAAGAGTGGAAAGGGGTTTCCAAAAAGAAGCCTCAAATCTCCCAAAACCAAGGACAGTACAAGTCTGAATGACTATTCAAGAGACCTTGTGACCCCCAGGTCCCCTTTCTCTTCTAGAAAGTCAATCTCCATTTTTCTAATGCCAAAGAAAGAAAATGCTTGGAGACTAGTTCTGGATCTTTTTTTCCTAAACCTGTTTGTGGTAGTGCCCATATTCAAAACGAGATCACTTCACAACCTGTTACCTCTTCTTCCTCTTTCAAGTTTCATGGTAGCACATCTCTGATCAGAATTCAGGCGTTTCTTAATGTGACCCAGACACACAAAACCTTATAAGGTTATTTATTTATATTTTATTGGGATGGTGCAGTGGTGCAACAGTAGCATTGTTGCTTCACAGAAAGAGGTTCTCCGGTTCGATTCTCAGCTTTCTGTGTGGAGTCTGCATGTCCTCCCTGCATTCGTGTGGGTTTTATCTGGGTACTCCAGTTTCCTCTCACATTACAAAGACATGCATCTGGAGCATTTCTCCCCGGGCCTCCACTGAAAATTTGCTTTGTTCCAAGTTGGACTTTCCCAGTAAACATATGTTAAATAAAGTAAATAAAATCAGTTCTCTGCCTCACCTTTTGGACTATCCACTGTACCGAGAATGTTCACAAAGTGTGTAGCTCCAATTATAGCTCATTGCAGGCTATAGGGTATCCACAATTTTCCATATTTAGACAATGTGCTTATCTTTGCAGAGTCTTTTTTTTTTTTTTTAAAGTGCCAGGAGTCTCTCTCTCTTGGGTGAGAGATCTCTTACACAAGCTGGGATTCCAAGACAACATTCAAAAAATCTTTTCTTGACTCCCTCACACAGGATTGTGTTCCAGGGATGTCAACTAGACACCTCAGTTCAAAAGAGCTTTTCTTCCACAGGAAAAAAATAGATCTTTATCTAGATCTATTTCTAAGATTTTCTACTCAGACTTTGGTCACTGTGATGGAATACCTCAGGATGTTTGGGTCTTATGGCATCTATGATTCTCATGATACTTCTGGCAAGACCCCACATGAGAAAGATAGAATGGTATCTAAATCTCTTTGGGTCTAGCATCAAGGCTCTGTATCTTTTCAGATCCCAGTACTGGGGTTTGGCAAAAAAGAAACTGTTTGGTGGAGACAAAATATTTCATTAAATCCAGGTCTCCCCTGCAGTCAGTTACCACAGGTGCTGCAGACTTCGCTAGGAGAGTAGTTTCAGGAGGGAGAAAATTGCAAGGGATTTGGGACACAAAGGACAGATGTAAGTACATTAATATCAAGGAGATGCTTACCTTAACTGAGGCACTCAACTCTCTGAACCACCTTTGTTCCCCTGGACCTCTTTGATTAGTTACAGATAATACTGCAGTCATGTGGTACATCAGCAAACAGACCAGCTATGTTAACTTGCGATACATCTTCACAGCACAATCACACTCTACAGGCATCGTACATTCTGTCAGAGCAGAATTATGTGGCAGACAAACTGAGCAGAACCAGGACAGACCCTGAAGAATGGAACCTACATCAGAGGGGTCCTCCAAGATCTGAGCCATCTATGGGAAGATCCTCAAGTAGACCTCTTTCCCTCCTCTCTGAACAATCAACTGGCAAAATTTTATTTCAGCATTCCATGCAAGAAGGCCTGGAAAATGGATGCCTTTTATTTTCTTTGGACAGGAATGTTCCTGTATGCCTTTCCACTAATATCCACTGAACGTCTGAAAATTCAGAAGGAATCACCCAAGATCATTGTAGTGACTCCCTTCTGGCCCAGGCAACTGTAGCTCTCCCCTTTTTTGGGTGGGGGGGTGGCCAGGGCAATTACAGTAGGTTTCCTCACAGAATGGATCTACTCACACAAGAACAGGGGTGTTTGATACACCCCTACTTCAATCATCTTCAACTGACTATTTGGATGATAGAATCTTTATTCTTTTAAGGCACCTGTTTTCTGAGGATGTGCAGCAGGTACTAATGGAGGCAAGAAAGCCTGCTACTAGAAAAAACATGCATTTGGCAAATGGAAAATGTTTTTCAGTTGGTGTCAACCACACAACCAGCACCCATTCAGGACTAGTTTTCTGGTTTTACAGTTTTTGTCTGAATTACTATCCTATGGGCTTTCTTATTCCTCTATTAATGTTCATGTATCATCCATTTCAGCATATCTGCCCATAGATCATCCTCTTGAAAGGTGTTTTCATAAGAGGCCTCCAAGTAAACTGATGGCTTTTCCTTGGGCTCTTTATTTTCTGTTAGAGAAGCTAACACTTGTTCCATTTGAACCAGCTAATCTGGTTGACTTGAGGTTCTTAACATGGAAAACAGTTTTACTAATTGCTCTGATCTCTGCAAGTAGGATATCTGAGTTGCAGGCTCTTATGGTGAGTCAACCCTACCTCATTTTACATAGGGACAGGGTTTCTTTGAGAACTCATCCTTCTTTTATGCCTAATCCGGTATCAGAGTTTACTTTAAGCCAAGCTATCCATCTCCCCATGTTCTTTCCTGAACCTAAAAATGAGGGAGAAAAGATACTCCATACCTTGGATGTCCACAGACAACTCAGGTACTATCTTGACTGAACTAACTCTTTCCAATCTTTGGATCAACTGTTCATTTCTTCTGAAGGTAAAATGAAGGGGCAACTTGTGTCAAAACAGACTATTTCTAAATGGTTGCCTAAGGTTATTACCTTTTGTTATACTTACCATGACAAATGTATTCTAGGCATGGTCAAATTGAGCTCAAGGGCTTGCGTGCATGCATTTCTGTTGTTTTTTGAATGCGGAAATGCACTTGAATGTGAGTGTGAAATGACTGCTTATTCTGGGCTGGCTGCTTTTGCTTTGAAAATTGGAATGGATCTGCGACTGCTGCTGCTTCTACCTCAGCCTGTGGCGAGTGGGAACAACTGATGTTTCTTGTAGTGCTTTGATATGGATCTACAATTGCTGGTGCTTTGCTATGGATCTACAACTGCTGCTTCTACATCAGCCTTCATGGAGGGAAAGAAACAATTGCTTTGCATAGAGGTTATTGCTTAGCCATTTAAGTTGGGGATTCTGAAAGATGTGTGCATAGCAATGCTTGTACTGTATGGGAGCAGAATTACTAACATTGGGTTTTTAAGCATTCTTCATTACCATAGTATTACTGTCCAGTTTTGTAGCTTACGTTGTTCCTTAGTAGATGTTTATATTTGTGATTCATAGCATTATATCAGACTCTTCATTGGGTTCAGAGAAACGCTAAGAAGCTTCATGAAGTGATTGTGTTTAATTTTTTTTTTCTTGAGCAAGGAGTTATACAGATCTGCCATAACTTTTTCAATATGCTAAAAGTTTTAAGCTTGTATTTTTAGTAAGCTGATGTTCATGTTATTTGGGGAAGGTTTTCAGATCTGAGTGGTATTAACATAATATGCATATCGTATTGTGTTGCTTTTTTTTTTGTTTAGGGGCTGTAATTTCTTAAATTATTTTAATATTTCTTTTTTTCTGAGACATCTAAAATGGATATCACACCATCTTTATTAAGTATAATGGAAATATAACTTTGTTAATTGACAGATGATATAATTCTGTGTAAAATCATTTTTGCTACTATGTTGTCTTAGTGTAACAGATGGAAAAAGTCTATGGAGTAACCTGATGATTGGTGGCAGTGTGTGTGTGTGTGTGTGTGTGTGTGCCCCAGGTGAATACACCTGGTGGCTAGAGGTAATTGGGCTCAAACCCTGTACCTTGGGTACAGGTAAAAAGAGCCTAACATCCCTAGCCACCACCACTTGTGAATTTATGCCTCGCACTTCTGTTCCTCATAAAATCTGTGGTTTTTCAGGATTTTTGTGGCAAATCAATGAAGGATTGAATTCACTAAATAATGATAGGGATTTGAATTTCAGACTTCATATTCTTCAGAAAATAAATGGTAACACAAAACCTTTTATTCTAGTAATTTTCTAAGTTTATAAGATCAGTATTTGAAATTTATCACTATTTTGGGGCTGTATTCCTCCATTATTGGCTTTGTCTAGGTTTTTTGTGCTAAGACGATGAGAGCTATGGTGAAGTGAGAACTGAATTCTGTGTTCCCCATTATTGGCTTTGTCCAGGTTTTGTGCTAAGAGGTTGAGAGCTATGGTGAGAAGTGAGAACTGAATTCACTAAATAATAGCCATTTAAGTTTCAGTCTTCCTTACTGTCTTTCAGGAAATTGCTGATTTGGCATAGTGGTATGTTGCTCTGACTGTAGTGCACAGGGTCCTGCATTCAAGCCTTGGTAGTGAAATGCATGGTGGTAATATCACATTTTATTCTAGCAACTTTCCCAAATTATGCAAGTAATGTTATACTACTGTCATTATATATATATATATATATATATATATATATATATATATATATATATATATATATATATATTAGTGTGTGTGTTTGTGTGTCTGTAAGTAGACTTCTATGATGGAAATGTTCTGAATTGGGCAGTTTTGTCATTACTGGTTAATGCATTTTGTTTCATTGCCTACTGGAAAAATGTTCAAATACTAAATTTAAAATGTGCTCTAAGTTTAACAAGTGTGCTGTATCATACAAGGAATATAATTTAATAAAGTCAGGAAGGTGTGTCAAAGAACACATGTATGTTTCTTGTTTTGTGTGCAAGGGGCCTAAGATTTGAAAACAGCCCAAAGGTAATCTTTATCCACAACTGGCCAGATGCATTTTCTTTGGATATGGAGTGGGTTTCAGTGCTGTTACAATGAATGTGAGTTTCAAGTCCTGAGAAGTTTTAATGCCAAGTGAATTCTATTTTCATTATGAGGCAGTATTGCTTTGTTTAGCAGATATCTATTACTGTTTGTGCATTGTGCTAAAATGAAAAAATAAAATCCAAATCATTGTAGAAGTAAAGCAGTATGCACACATTAGTGTTCATGGTAAATGGGACATTGGAATGGCTACAGTGGGACTCTGGTGCCATATTTTGGTTGTCTGTTTTTCAGTTTGCATTTGAAAATTGGTATTGCATGATTCCATTGGAGTGGGTGGGGTTACGTAATTATGTACGCAAATTTTATGTTAATCAGCGTACAGATTTGTACCTATTTCTCATGGACCTTGTCCAGATTTTTGATATTTTCAGGTTGAGAGGTATGCAAATTACATATAATTCTTTACAAAATTCCAGCTAGCTGTGCTGGCATGTTACACATCCACTGCCCTACTTCTCCTGGCATAGCTGGCAATACCTCACATCATCACAGCATATGATTACTTTTGTTTGGTAGGGAAGTGTCTGACAAGTAAACACCAACTTTTTGTTTCTTTCCCCACCCATCCCCCCTAAATATCACCATAACTTTCTCTCACTTTCACTATCCATTTACTTCCCACTATCCCTTTCCCAGTCTCTGTCACCCCACTATCACTACATCCTCTTCCCACATCACACCTCTCATCTTAACTTTGTCCTCAACAACGTTCAACACCTATCTCTTTATCTGTCCCACCTCACTACCCTCCTCTCTTTAACCCCCCACCGCCATCATGTGTCTGAACATCTACAGCTGCATCTCTACCTGTTAACCCCCTATATTATCTCTACATATTACCTGTCCATTTCTAAAATTTCTGCTACTTTATAGATGACATGCATTCTTAGCTTTACAATACATGTCCACCTCATTGTTTAAAGCGTTATGTGCATTTGTTCTTGTGTTAATTCCTCAATGTCTGAACTTTCACTACACTATGTAATCCAATAATGTCTGTATAAATCCTGTGCACTGTCTATAAAATGAATATATATTATAATTTTGTAAATAAATGTGATCTTGGAGCTTTTCTCCCTGAGCTTCCAATGAAAAGGGACTTGCTCTGCCAAGTCAGACCATCTCAGTAAACAAAAGAAATAAAAAAATAAGAACTGTAACAGTCACCTGTATTCTTCAATGGTCTGATGGTGGAGGCTGGAATTTACTCCAGAGAAAACAAATGGATGCTTTGAATTCCCCTATTTTCATTCAGCTGCCATGTCTTGAGGCTCAAATTGAGATGCAGTTAGTTTCACAAGTATTAAGAACTTGAGAAAAATGTGTCAAATAAATCAAATTATTTGCATGAACTGGTAGGTTAACAGATCTGTAAGGCATTTAGAAATTATTGCATGCTGCAGTGAATATGTCTCCAAAGGAGGGCAAATGTTTGTCTTTCGGCTTTTCCCAGTTAGTGGTCACCACAGCGGAACACCTGTCTGCTAATGATTGGCAGTAGATTTTCACGAATGCCACAGTGCCAGCACGATGTCCAACCTTCAGTGAAGGCATGCCCATTTACGCATGTCTTTTGAATGCCACCCAACCATGGGGAGGACCTGCAGACTCCACACAGAAGGCACTCCCCGCACTCCAACCGAAAATCGAATGGGAGAACCTCTTGCTGTGAGGCAACAATGCTACCGCTGCACCACCATGGCATTGTTGTAACTTTGAAAAGAATCACAACCCTTGACTCACTAATCTAGCAGCTCAAAAGAAAATGAAAAAGGAATGCCTATAGGGGATCCAAATTTTCTGTTAAAGCAGGAACTTTCATTGTTCTAGCTTTAATGCAATGTGCAGCAGTTACCTGCCCATGACTACTAAGTGTTGCTGAAAAATCTTACAAGAAAATTGCTCCATGCTGGAAGAGAACAGACTATAACTTGTGCTGCAAAACACACTGATCCTTTTTAATACAGCCCACTTTCCAGCTTTGTGATCTGAGTACATGTCCAGTGTGACAAATCACATTACAGAGATGTGGGATGTTGGCTTTAGTAGTTTGTTTTTAATACTGTAAAAGCAGTTCCCTAGGTAATCATGTAATAGTTAATCAACAGGCATGATTAGCTGCGAACTGGTTCAAATAGCAATGCTAAGAATTAGAATGATGTTTATCTTAATAATCTGTCATCCCATACTCACTGTATGCATTTCTCACAAAATGTGCCAAGATGGAAGAAGACTGATAATGCTAAAGGTACAAGGAATCAGAAAAATCAACATGGAAGAGCTTCAAGAAGAAAAAAAAAACTTCTCTCTTTCCTTCCTGAATGGGAAAATATTTTCAAGAACCACAAGTATCATCACACAAATGGCTAAAAATATGATCTGATGTTGTTAACCTTTGGCCATATATCAAGCTCGCATCAGCAAAAAACTATCGAGCCAAGGTCCTACCCAGAATGCTCTGCTCCCTGTTACCCCAGATCTCATTTGCCACATTGCTGTACAGCTGTGTCAAGCCACTCTCTTCCCCTAAGTGTATAATTTTTTGAAAGTTTATATATTGTTTCTACTTTAAAGTTTTTCAAACAGTTTCTTGTATTATTCTCCTACCCTATCGTATCCTTAAGACTCTCTCCCTTTAGTATGTTTATTACCCTTTTCTTACCTTTGAGGTAATTCTTCATTACCATCGTTGGTAATCCTTCTTTCTTCTCTCTTCTTACCATTTTGGGTAGCCTTTCCTCTTCTTCTTGATACAGTTATTCTTCTCCACATCATTATGTCGGATAAGAAAAGTAGTGTTGGTTTTAAACAATGCAAGGAATGCGGCAGTAAGTTACCGCTTTCTGATGGCCATGACTTATGTGTCCGTTTGAATGTCTCCCACCTTACTGTGGATCCCACGTGTGGGATTTGTAGAAATATTTCGACCAGGACTCTTAACAAGAGAAAGAACAAATTAATTCTGAAAGGTCTTCTCAAATCTCCTTTCTGTGAGGCTATCTTTGGATCGGAGGGCTCATCCCCCTCCTGCTAAACCCCATAAGAGGTGTTCTTCCTCTTCCTCATCGAGGTCACTCACTTCATCTCCCTCTGGAGATCGCAGGGAGTCGACTCATAAGAAGGTAAAAATGACTACTAGTTCGGCGCTGCCACCTGTGACCCTTACGGCACTGCCCCAGTTGATTCTTGCCCAGCCATGTCCTCCTTAGTGACACTGGCACACGAGTTCCTGATGCAGATACTTATGGCTTTGACAGTTCTGTTGCAGCCCCTACTGGCACTATCGAAGGTACAGTCTCCTTTGGCACCGTTGGTGCAATCCCCTTTGGCCCAGAGTATGATGTTACTGTCCTCCATGGTGCAGCCACTTTTGGCACCAACATGCTCTTCGGTGCAGTCCTTTTCAGCACCATCATTGTTACTGGTGCAGACACCCTCCTCGATGGCACCATGTCCATCAGTGCAGACACCTTTGATTTCTATGGTGGTGACGTCATCGGCGCAGACTACTTTGACACCATTCTCTTTGGTGCAGACATCCTTGGTTCTGGGCTCTGCACCTCTAGAATTAACAAGGACCAAGTACTCTCCTTCCTTGGATCCATTTGTTGGTAGCCAATACAGTCCTTTTCTAGAAAGGCCAGAATCGCCCTCAGGTTTCTCTATGAGGTCGACCAGGAGCCTCTCTGAGCAAGATGTGTTGCAGCTTGTTGACCATTTGCTTGTGGCCAGAGGGCTCTCTCAACTGTTAAAACCCATGTTCCTTCCTTCAGGTGAATGTATATGTCCTCAACTCTAACGTGCACTCCTCCTTCGACTTCTACCCAAGTATCGAAGCCCATTACTCTGACAGCAGCTTCCCTCCCTCTGACCCCAACAGTGGATCTCACTTTGGAGCCGGAGTCATCCTTGCGGCCTTCGGTACACTGGGTATCGGGCTGTTCTCTATCCAGTGGCTGTACCATGGGGGAGGGCATTCTTGGTTTCATGCAGATTTTTCTATGGCACCCTCCAGAAATCCTCCCTCTCTCATGCTTCACAGTCCTCTTGAGACTCCTGGTCTGGGGGTCGGCTCATGGGGCGGGGTCTGACCCCGGTTCCGAGGTTGTCATGCTTGGTTCTGGGCTCCCATCCATCCTTGGGTGGGCCGGCCTTCCAGGCCATGGAGAGGGCACTTGCCTCCACTGGCAAACCCCACATGTTGGAGTCCTCTCCTCCCTCTGTGCCACAACTCTCACAAGCCACAACCGCCAGACACAAGGGTCTCAGGTTTCTCCCTCTCAGGAGACCCCCCCCCTTTGCAGTCTTCCCCATAACCTCCCACTGAGGAAGTACCCCACAAAGCTTCGTGCAAGAGGAAGCACATGGACTCCACTGAGGACTCTTTGACCGAAGATGCAGATTTTGATGACAGGGAAGGGTCCCCACAGTCACCCTCTTTGGTGACATCCTCAAGATCCTTAGACAGAGGGTTGTCTGGAAGTCCTCTAATCCTTCTTCAGAGGAATCTGTATTCCTGCAGGCCTTTTGTGCCCAGCCCCCTACCTCCTGGGTTACCCCGCCGGCCAATGAGCTTGTCCAGCTCATCGTCCAGTGCTCATGGAAGGCTCCTGACACCCTGGAAGTGATACCGCGGAGGCCTGATAAAACCTTATCGCCCCCAGCTGAGCATCCCCCATTAGTCACGCGGTCTTCCAGTAGATGCCATGGTGGTGGTGGCTGCAACTAAGAAAGACTTGGCAGAAGAGAGCCAAACTGTCCATCCGCCCAACAAAGAGTCCTGGGTGACAGACTAGGGAAGCATGTGTTTGCTTCATTGACCTTTGTCATAAGGTCTTTGAACTATTTGGAACACTTTACGAGGCTCCAGAGGGATCTTATCAACCAACTCTCTGAAACCTTGGCAGGAGCTGTTTCTGGTGAGGTCCGTGACAATGTAGCTTCTCAGATAGCCACCCCAGAGTCCATTTCCAATTCTTCCATACGTCTTAGTTCTCATGCAATGGAAGGAGCGGCTAGAGTGGCATGCACAGGTATAGTCACCAGATGACACGCCTGGATGTGCCTTTGTGGATTCCTTTAAGGCTTCCTTCACAAACACCCCCATCGAGGCTGCTTCTTTGTTTGGCTCTAAAGTTAAAGATACGCTGGCAAGGTGCGAAAAAGATGGCAAGACCCTATCTGCCATTGGTGTCAGACACTCCACTCCTCATCGATTCTACTCCAGAAATTAGAGGAGTGGGAAGATGTGGCACAGGAAATCACAGGGCTCTTTCCATGATGCACACGCCAAGTTCTCCCCTAGAGGCAGAGGGTGAAACTCCAATGGAAGACTCCCCCTTCAGGGCAGAGGAGGTGCGTGAAAATGGGGTTCCAGAGATTCTTTCTCTGGCCAACCCTATCAGCGCTCCTGAAGCGTTGCCTGACTGCTCACCTCTGGAAGAGGTCAGGGGTAATTTTCCCTTGTACCCTGCTGCCTGGCGAAACATAACGACCGACTCTTGGGTACAACGGATAATATCCAGAGGCTATCGCATCCACTTCCATCTTTGTCCAACCTCATCCAGAGTATTACCCGACGTTCCACCCAGTCAATGGGAAACAGTAGCACCGAAATCCAAAAGCTGCTACAAAAGAGTCATCCAAATGGTCCCCCAGACCAGATAGGATCCAGTTTTTACTCAAGGTTGTTTTAGTGCCAAAAAAGACAGGGGACTGGAGGCCAATTCTGGATCTCAGCACACTGAACAAATTTGCAAAAACAGACAAATTCCGGATGGTCACTGTTCAGTCTATCCTTCTTCTGGAAGACGACGATTGGATGTGCTCTGTAGATCTTCAAGATGCATATTACCACATAAAAAAGGACAAACGCTCAAGATACCTCCTCTTCCACATAAGAGCCAGTCACTATCAATTTTGAGCACTGCCCTTCGGTTTCTCTTCAGCCCCCAGAGTGTTCACTAAATGCATAGCAGTGGTTTATCGCTCACCTGTGACTTCAAGGATTCCAGGCATTTCCATATCTAGATGACTGACTCCTCACTGCCCCCACCAAGCATCTACTGGAAGAAACTCTGCACTACACTCTCCTCACAGCACAATGACTAGGAATTACTATAAACTGGGAGAAGTCCAACATGACCCCAGCCCAGTCCTTGGAATTCATCGGGGTACTGTTGGACATGAGAACTTGCACAGCATCTCTTCTGGACCACAGGCTTCAAAGAATAAGGCAACAAGTTCAACCACTGATCTGTCACCACAAATCTTCCACTTTATCTATACTCCAACTCTTGGGGTCAATGGCAGCTTCAATCACCATTGTTCCTCTAGCCAGATTTCACGAGGCTTCCTCAGTGGTTACTTCTCACTCAGTGGTACCCTCTACAACATCCTTTGTCTTTTCAGATAAGTGTAACTCAGATATTCAAGCAAGATTTACTTTAGTGGATGTCTCAAAATCCCCAACAAAGGTCTCGCCCCTTCAGCCCCATCAACCAAAAGCCACGGTGACCACGGATGCCTCCCTGATGGGGTGGGGGGGGCTATGTCAGGGAAACTCGGAACAAGGCACCTGGTCGGAGACAGAGGCCCTTTTGCATATCAGTGTCCTAGAACTGAGGGTGGTGCTACTAGTGTTGCAAGCACGTCATTCCATCCTTCCATCAGGGACTATTGCGATCCAGTCAGACAACATGTCAGTGGTCTGGTACATCAACAAGCAAGGGGGGCACCAGATCTTACCCATTATGATGAGAGGCCTTGAGAATACTGCAATGGGTGATAGCTTCCAACCATTTTCTAATTGCAACGCACATTCTCGGGAGCTCCAACGTGACAACGGACAAATTGAGCAGGTGCATTCTAAAACCTCACGAGTGGTCCCTCAACCCTGTGATAGTGGCAAAAATCTTCAAACACTGGGGCCAGCCTTGCTGCAATCTAGTCGCCTCCTCAACCAACTTCAAGTGCAGCAACTATTTTGCCCTGATTCCCCCCTCAGGGACAGTCACCGAGAGATGATCTAGTCCATGCTTGGCCCTCGGATCTACTATATGCTTATCCTCCTCTCCCCCTCATCTCCCAATTTCTGAGGAAAGAGCAGCAGTTGAAAAGCAAAGTGATCCTCATTGCTCCATATTGGCCTCGACAAGTCTGGTTCCCCTTCCTCTGGCCTCACCTGCTAGATCAACCATGGATCCTCAATCCATCCCCAATGCTGATCTCCCATCCACAGGGTCTGACTCACCCCAATCTAACAACCCTGAAGCTGAAAGCTTGGTTTCTCCACTTCCAATGATTGCCAGGCAGGAAAACCTCTCATCCCCAGTGCGCAATATTCTTATTGCATCTCATAAATCGTCCACCAGACTAATCTATCTCAATAAATGGAAAAGGTTTTCTCTATGGGCAGCGAATAAACAGACCCCTTGTCAGCCCCAGTTTCAGTGGTTATGGATTACTTATCACATCTTTTCCACTCTGGGGTGTTTGCTTCTACTATATGTGTGCATTTAGCTGCCATTTCGAATTTCCTCATTGGTTCTCAGGATTCTTCGCTAATGTCACATAGACTCTGTAAAACTTTCGTGAAGGGGGTTCTTCACCTAAAACCTCCCTTTAGACAACCTGTACAACCTTGGGATTTGGCCTTGGTCCTGCAAGCCCTAACAGCTCCTCCCTTTGAACCTGCGTCTTCATGTGATTTAAAATATCTCTCATGGAAAACTTTGTTTCTAATTGCAATCACATCGACCAGACGCTTGTCAGAACTTCAAGCCTTATGCATCAAACCTCCCTATCTTATCTTCCATAAGGATAGAGTATCACTGAGAACTAATTCTTCCTTTTTACCAAAAGTCGTGGCATAGAGTATCACTGAGAACTAATTCTTCCTTTTTACCAAAAGTCGTGGCAGAGCGGTCTATCAAACAATCTATAGACCTTCCAGTATTTTTTCCTAACCACTCTAACAGTGGAGAGTATTTCCTGCACTTCTTGGATGTTCATAGGCAAATGAGATTTTATCTGGACAGAACAAAATCTATCCGCAAATCAGACCAACTTTTTCTGGCTTTCTATGGACCAAGACTGTCACCCTGTCTCAAAAGTTACATTGGCTTTGTGGTTGAGAAACTGCATTACCTTTATCTACAACAAGAATAATGTCACCTTGCCTCACAGAGTGAAAGCACATTCTACAAGGTCTATGGCAACTTCAGCAGCTTTTCATGCTAAGGCTTCCCTCAGTGATATTTGCTCAGCTGCGACTTGGGTCAAACCTCATACCTTTATTCTTCATTACAAATTGGATTTGGCCTCCAGAGGTAGAGCTTCTTTTGGCTCCATGGTGCTCAGGAATGTCCTTCCATGTGGGCCACCCAGGGGAAACAGGTAGCTGGGGACTCTGTCCCATTAATAAGGAATGAACGAAGATTAACAACATCAGATAAAGAAGTTATGTTTTACCCTCTTATCCATCTGTGTTGTTTATCTTAGTTCATTCATTACTCCCCACCATCTGCCACCCTCTGGAGGTTCCTGGTTGATCTCATATACTCCTTTATTGTAGGTCTGTTATGACCAGAGGTAGGCTCTACTTTTGTCTATCAACTTGCAAACTCAATCTGAGGTAACAGGGAGCAGAGCATTCTGGGTAGGACCTTGGCTCGAGAGTTTTTGGCTGACGCTAGCTTGATATATAGCCGGCTCGGTTTCGAGGATGGAACCGATAACCCATCAGTAATGAATGAACTATGATCAACAACACAAATGGAATATTATGGTAAGACATAACAATTAGTTATGTACTCACCATAACGTTAGATGTATGTGGTCCATCTCGCCTACATTCATTACTGACGGGCTCGGAGCCGAGAATCGGCTCCGACTCGGCCGCTATAACTAGCACGAAGTCTCTAATTGGCTGGGCTAAGCCTGTATCCCAGGATGCACCACGCCCAAACCCCCAGATCTTGTTTGCCACAATATAATCATTACACATACATAACCCCACAGGAACACACAGCGAGAAGAGAGAAAAAATAATATCCTCAGAAGGGTGTAAGAATATAAATTTCCTCCAAGTCCACCAGGAAGGGGGAAGGTGGGTGGGTACGTAAGAATGTAGGCGAGATGGACCACATACATCTAACATTATGGTGAGTACATAACTAATTGATGTAATGTGGTCCTATCTCGCCTACATTCATTACTGACGGGACAGCGTCCCTAGCACCTATATCCTGGGAGGCTCATGGTAAAACACTCCTGAGCACCATGGAACCAAAGGAAGCCCAGCCTCTAGAAGCCACATCCAGCTTATAATGAGCAATAAAGGTGTGTGGGGAAGCCCAGGTGGCTGCCGCACAGATTTCATCCAAAGAGAGCCTAGCATGAAAAGCCACTGAGGTAGCCATAGCCCTGGTAGAATGCGCCTTAACTGGGAAAGGTAGATCTCTATCTGCCGATGTGTAAATAAATGAGATGCAGTCCTTACTCCACCTTGCAATAGTGCCTTTGGTCACAGGGCTACCAATCCTGTTCTCTGAAAAGGACACAAACAACTGATCTGATTTCCTCTCTTGTTTTGTCCTGTGCAAATAAAACCTCAGTTGTCTATGTACATCCAATTGATGAAATTTGAATTCTGCCTTGTTTGAAAAGTGTGGGAAAAAACACCGGTAACTCAATGGATTGGTGAAGACAGAAGGTAGAAGAAACCTTAGGAAGAAAGGAAGGGTTGAGTCTCAAGGATACTCTGTCCTTATGAAAAATCAAATAAGGAGGTTTAACAGAAAGGGCTTGAGGCTCTGATACCCTTCTGGCTGAAGTAATGGCCACCAGAAAGGCTGTCTTCCAGGACAAATATTTTAATTCACAAGTGGCTGCAGGCTCAAGGGGAGAAGAAGTTATGGCTCTAAGCACCAAGTTTAAACCCCATGGCAAAACTGGCTGTGAAACTGGGGGACAAAGTAACCAGGCTCCTTTTAGGAATGCTTTACACAGTTTATGGCCCATGAGGGAAGGCTCATATGAAACGTGAAAATTAGAAATTGCTGCCAGCTGTACCTTAATAGTGGAGGCAGCGGAGCCTTGTCTGAAAAGAGTAGCCAAAAATTCTAAAACTGCCGTCACAGGGGCTGTGAAGGGATCTAGGTTATGTGACTGGGCCCAGATAGCAAATTTTTTCCATTTACTGGAGTATATCTTCTTAGTGGAAGGCTTGTGGGAAGAAGATAGGATATGTACCACTTCCAGTGTAAAGGAAAGCTGTCTGACTAAGAACGGAAGTGGAGAAGCCAGGCAGTGAGCTTGAGGGTTCGCAGGGATGGGTGGAACTGCCCTGACAGATGAGTCAATAGGTCTGGAACTGGGTCCAGAATCCAAGGACCGTCCATAGTATATCTCCGGAGAAAGGGGAAACAAACTGGACAGGGCCAGTGTGGTGCGATCAAGATCATTTTGCTTCCCAAGGAAATTGCCTTCTGAATCACTCTTGGCAACAGAGGAAATGGAGGGAAGGCATAGAGCAGACCGGGGGGCCAATCATGGACTAGAGCGTCCCTGGGTGACTCCCCCTGAGAAGGGATCAGAGTGAAGTAATTGCTGCACTTGGCATTGAGGGGACTGGCAAATAGGTCGCAGCAAGGTAGACCCCACCTGGAGAAGATCTGAGCTGCAACTCAATCATTCAGGGACCAATCATGAGGCATCAGAATAGCTCTGCTTAGCCTGTCTGATATCACATTGGACTTCCCCGGAATGTGCGTTGCCACTAGAAAAAGTTGGGAAGACACCGCCCAATTCCACACTCTCATAGCCTCTCTGCAAAGGGGATAGGACTTGGTTCCCCCTTGTTTGTTCAGGTACCATACGACTGACATGTTGTCGGAAAGAACTGAGATAGTGCCCTTGGGAAGAGAGCTGTGAAGTGCTTGCAACGCTAGTAGCACTGCTCTCATTTCCAGAACATTTATATGCAAGTGTAGCTCGTGTTCCTGCCACGTGCCTTGGACCGTTCTGCCCAGATAATGCCCCCCCACCCTGTCTGGGAGGCATCCGTGGTCACTGTGGCAGTAGGGGGTGGAGGATTCAGGGATCTCCCTGTGTTCCGACTGGGTGAATGAAGCCACCAACGCAGATCCTGTCGGCAATGTTCCGTTATAAGAATCTGATGAGACAGAGGGAGCTCTTGAAAGGGCCACTGGACCAAAAGAAGCCACTGTAGTGACAGCATAAGTAGCCTGGCCAGGGGTACTAGTAGGATGGTGGCCGCCATGGAACCTAGTAACTGAAGAACCAGTCTGGCTTGGACCTTTTTCAGAGGTAATAAGGCCAAAACTTGAGCCTGTAGCACTTTTATTCTTTCTGCAGGAAGGAAAGCCCTCATTTCTGCGGAATCTAGCTCTGTGCCAATAAATGCAACATGTTGTGATGGCAGCAAGACAGATTTTTGCCAGTTGAAAGTAATCCCTAGGAGTTGACCCAAGTTGATGGTGGCCTCCGTGGCTCGAACAAGTAGATGCCTGGTGGGGGTGGTGAAAAGCCAGTCGTCTAGGTAAGGAAACACCTGGAATCCTAGATGTCTCAGGTGAGCAGTCACCACTGCCAGACATTTGGTAAACACCCTGGGGGCTGTGGTGAGACCAAAGGGCAGGGCTCGAAATTGGAAATGACTGGCTCCCAGACAGAAGCGTAAGTGATTCCTGGAGGCCTTTTTTATCTTGATGTGATGATAGGCATCCTTGAGATCGATGAAGCACATCCATACTCCTTTTTCCAACAAGGGAAAAATGGTTTGAAGAGTGACCATTCGGAACTTGGACTTCTTGAAATGGTCTAAACGGCTGAGATCCAGGATGGGCCTCAAGTCCCCTGTTCTTTTGGGCACCAAAAATAACCTTGAGTAAGTTCCTGATCCGATCTGGTCTGAGGGGACTGGTTGGATGACTCCTTTTTCCAGCAGCTTTGAGACTTCTAACACTGCTTGGTCCCTTTGACTGGGTGGAACGTCTGGGACTCTCTTGGGTGGCGGAGGGGGTGAGATAAAGGGGATGGTGTAACCTCCGGCAATAATTCGAAGCACCCAACGATCCTGAGTGATGTTTTCCCAGGCTTGCAGATGCTTCAAGAAACGACCCCCGACTGGCTCCGGAGAGGCATAGTCGGGCAGTCCCTCAGGGACATTGGTAGGAGGAACCACGAAAGGACTCCCCCCTCCTCTACCTTGGGATAACCTCTGGAGGGGGGGGTCACCATGATGGTCAGGATAACTTCTGAGACTTCCTGAACCACATTTTTCCTCCCCTCTGGGCCTTGGGTTAAGGTCTAGAGGGAAGCAAAAAATGGGCCCCAATGGCAGACAAAGTCTTACCCTCTTGCTCACATCTGGTGAGAGTGTCTTTCACTTTGGGTCCAAAGAGGGAGGACCCGTCAAAGGGAGCGTCCGTGAAGGAAGACTTGAAGGCCTCCGCGAAGTGACACAGGTGCATCCAGGCTTGCCTCATGAGGGCTACGCCTGAGCTAGCTGCCCTACCCGCCCCCTCGGCTGCATAGGATATGAGCCTCATGGACAAGTTAACAATAGAAGACAGGGTAGACAACTGGGCGTTGACAGTCTGGTTCACCGCCTCAGGCAAGTTGCCCGACAGAGTATCTCCCAACTCCTTGAGGAGATCTCTTTGGAGCCTCGTAAAATGACACAGATAATTCAGCGACCGCAAAGTAAAGGTCGCTGAGGACAGGGTATACTTTCCATACCGATCCATACTCCTAGACTCCTTGTTAGGAGGATGAATGGAAGCAGAAGGCTCTGCAACTTCTTGCTGAGTGGCAGACGCCACCACCATGGCATCTACAGAAACTCCTTTTGTCAAAAATTCTTTCCCAGGAGGCACAGACAAAAACTTGTTGGGGCGGCTGGGAACCGGTTTCATGGAGTCAGGGTGTTCCCACACCCTTCGACAAATAAGGTCCAACAGTTCATCGAAGGGGGGAGACACCCAGGAGGTGGAAGGTCAGGCTCCAAAGGCCTTGAGGAAGACAGACTCCTCCTCAGAGGGGGTTTTGGAGGGCCAGTCGCCTCTCTGTCTCAAAATCTCCAGGATGTCAGAGAATGAGACATCGGAGGACGACTTTGGGGACCCCTCTGCATCATCGAGGTCGGTGTCTGAGGTGACAGACTCATCTGGGGAGTCTATGTGCTTCCTCTTACACAGCTTCTTTCTGGGAGGCTCTTCAGGCAAGGACTCTGAAGGGCCCTCAGAATGCAAGGGACCACGCATGGGGGTATCCTCAGGCCTTCAAGCCCCACTGCCTGCAGATAGGGGGGCATCAGAGGCTCTAGTTGCAGTGTCCGGGAAAGGAGTGGTTGACTCGAGTGATGTCACCGAAGACATGGCCAGTGCGCTCCTCATGGCCACGAAGGCGGGTCCACCTGAATCCGAGGAGTGACCTGTCTCCGAGACCACGATCGGAACAGGGGTTCCCCCAGCCGAAGCACCAAGAGGGAGACTCAGAGCCAAAGTCTGGAGCCCCAATGTATCCCCCTCGGGTCCGACCGACGAAACCAGAGTACCGAAACCATTAGATGGGACTGAAAGGTTTGGAGCAGAGGTCGGAGCCGAAAAATTCAAAGGGGGTTTTGGAGCTGACCCAAGGACCTCACTCGACTCGGAACACTCCGGCTCCGACGACACAGAGGTGGTCGGAGGAGGAATTATCGGAACCGACACAAGGACAGGCTCTGGAGCCGACTGGGCTGGAGCAGAGAATAATTTCGTTAACACTGGTGACTGGAGGAGCCTCTGCACCACCCTATCCAAATCCGAATCAGACAACCTGGAGGACCTGGAGGACACAGAAGGGGGTCGAGAAGTCTTCTCTAAGGGATCCAATGCGAAGCTAGGAGAATGGCTCCGAATCGGTTCCAAGACAATTGGAGCCTAGGTCAGCTCCAACACAACAGAAACCTCTTTCGGCTCCGAATGCAGTGGAACCGAGGAAGCCGTCTTCGGTACCGACAGCATCTCCTGTGGCTCCGAGACCAATGGAGCCGAGGAAGGTGAAACAGTCTTCGATCTTTTCTCCAATGGCTCCGACAAACTGGACGGAGCTGGAGATCTCTTTTTTGTTTTAGATTTCCCGCTAGGGGGAGAAGACGCCAAAGCCTCTTCCAAGGCAGGTTTTAACAGGCCCTTGAGAATCAACTTATTTTTTCTCTCTTGCAAGACCCTGGAACTAAACGAATGACACACACTGCAGGACTCTTGCAAGTGTATAGTGCCCAAACAGTATACACAGATGGCGTGGCCATCAGTCAAAGACATCTTATACGAACATTTAGTGCACTTTTTGAACCCAGAAGGCCTATGTTCCTTCTGATCTTTGCCTGACATTTGTAAAGCGACAGAAAAACGACACCAACACGAAGGGAGGAGAAGGGACTCTAACTCAAATGTCCCTAAGAGAACAATGAACAGGGCTAAGGCACTCTAACTTAAATGGGCCTAGCCCGCCAAACACAAGTATACCACAACTACAATTATCAAAAAGGTCACAAAACACCCAGACACAAAACGTAGCTATTAAAATAGCTTTTGGTTGGAAAATATTCCACAGAAAACTAAGTAAATAGTTCAATAAAGTACTTAGCCACAGCCAAGCTCGAGACCATGTCTTCACTCAACGAGCGGCAAACAAGATCTGGGGGTTTGGGCGTGGTGCATCCTGGGATACAGGCTTAGCCCAGCCAATTAGAGACTTTGTGCTAGTTATAGCGACTGAGTTGGAGCTGATTCTCGGCTCCGAGCCAGTCAGTAATGAATATAGGCGAGATAGGACCACATTACATCTTCTTTTTTCTTACTTCAAGCAACAGAAATGTAAATGCTTGGTCCTCTTTAAGATATCAGTGTAACAAATGTTGCAAACAAAACACTCACATACCATGAAGCTGATACTTTCATCAAACTGTAAAATTTACTAAACAAAACTATAACAGTAACCTTGGCAATAAGTGTGGTCATATTGAACCCAATTGAAAAATTCTCAGAGACAGGGTTCTGCAGAAACAATGCAACTATGATCTTGCCCAAAACACTTTCACATGTGAGCAAGCACACGCACATGCACACACACAAAGAACAGACAGATGTTTATTAACATTACATAGAGCACCTCCTATCAGGCTCCTCCATAAAGGTTGTATACTTTACTCTGACCACATCTTTTATTTGTATATTTATTTACTGCTATTTGTTGATCATATGGATGGGCTACTGATCCTTTTCAGCCATGACCCTGGCTCCAAGGACCAACAAAGATTACGCAACCCAGGAACTGAAACTAACAGTAATATTTAGCATGCAATTTGACCAGTGTCCTTGAAGCATATATATATATATATATATATATATATATATATATATATACACATATATACTGATTCTTTCAGCAGTTGTGGTTTCTTTTTTCTTAATGCAGCTGAATGTTGTTTCCTAATTTCTGAAAGGAGGAACAATAATGTTCTGCACTAAAGTCTCATTGAGAAATGCTTTATTTATCAGAAATCATATCAATAACTCTGGAATTAATAAACACAACAAATGGGCAGTTAAAGTCTACTAAGTGTGAAAAAATACAAAATCCATCCATCCACAACCTTTTCCCACTTTTGCACACGGGATCAGGGTATCACTTCAACAGTGACAATCATCTAGAGCCAAGTATTCCATTTAATTTTCATGAATGTAGTAGTACTACTAGGCATTTACATTAAACAATAGTTTTAACCTCATTCTTCTTCTTTCAGCTTTTCCCGGTTAGGGGTCGCCACAGTGGATCACATGTCCACTTATGATTGGCAGTGGAGTTTTACAGTGTCGAGTTGCCAGCCCGGTACCCAACCTTCCATGGAAGACACACACGCACTCATGCCTAGGGCCAATTTAGAGTGTCCAATACATCTTCCTCCATTTTGTATGCAGTGGCACTGGTAACAAGCACATCCTGTGTCATGTGATGATTACTATACTTGAAAGGTGCCAACTATTATCTAAGTGTCCCAAGAACAATTGTTTGTTTGTGCATATTTTATCTTTTTATGATTTTTTCTGCTGGTGTAAGTCTGTAGTAGTTCATTCAATCATTATTTAATATCTGCTGGTGGCTCATTCTTTCTGGTCAATAATGTTAGTGGTTGTTGTATTTATGTATATCAATGCTGTATTTATTTTTATCTGCTGGCTGTTGATGATTTTTGGTTTTTTCATCTGTGCTGGCCGATTTAGTTTTATTCATCAGTGCTGGCCAAATTGCATTATGTTATCTGTGCTGCTGGCTGTGTAAAAATCCATTCATTAAATGTTAATCAGTATTTATTCTATCTGCTGAGACAAATGCATATGTCGTAAAGTCTTGTGGATTTATGGCACATCTACTGCATTTACATTTTGTTATCTGTGCTGCTGGCTGTGTGATGGGATGTATATGTGCTGTGTGCAAAAGTCTGTAAGTCTTGTGAATTTTATGGTATCTGATGGCTTTATTTATTTATGTGTTTGCGTGCTGGCTTTGTATAAGTGGCCAATACATATATTATTATATCTGCAAATGCTGGCTGATTTATATTATCTGTGCAAGTCTGTTTCAACATGTACATCACTATTTTATCTGTGCTGGTCGATTTAGTTTTAGTGCCTGCCTTTGATTACATTATCTGTACTGGCTGGCTGTGTAAGTCCATTATACTGCAAATGCTGGCTGGTTTACATTTTCTTGTTGTTTGTTTAGTGTAAGCTATGGTAGTAGTAGCGTGCAGTAGTAGTAGCACAAATTGTATATGACTTGCTTTTGATGCAGAAGTTCAGGAGTTCTAGTACACAGTATGGAAATTGCTGACTGTGTTGTTGTAAATGTGATGGGATGCTGCTGTCCTGTGAATGTCCCTTTGGTGAGATACCTAGTAACTATGAACCTGTTATCAGTTTGCCCATCCATCCCTCCCTAAAAAAAATTATTTTTTTTTTTTTTATGTAACAGGCAATATATTCTCAAGGGCAACAGGCACTTTATTTGTAGGTGAAACAATGAAATTTAAAGTTGTTTAACCTATGAACCTATGATTTGTAGCTCAGTTTTCTTGCTGGGTTCCAATTGATGTGCTTCATGTTTTTTTTTTTTTTTTTTTTTTTAAATGATCTAAACAAACTGGTCTTGAAACATTTCAAAATTTGGAAAATATTTAAGAAAAAAACATTGTTAGCAAATTAAAATAATCCATTTCACTAACAGTCAATTACACCCATGGCATCTTTACTTTTTATGTTTTGCAAACATCACTTAACAACCATATAGGCATGTTCTTTAATAACACTTTATTTATAAGCAACTCTCAGACAAATTCAACTTGGAATAACATACAACAAAAGAATGCAAATAGAAAACTGATAAAAATGATACATTTCTGAAAAAAATCTTGCTAGAGTAAATGCACTTTTGGCTCTAACGCATAATGATTAAATATGGCTTTAATTCCTTAAGTGTTACAGGAAGACTAATATATACTTTCATACTCACAGATTATTTTTTGAGGAACAAGAGCAATTGCTTAAAGTGTTCATTATGCTACAGTGAGGATAATGGGTGACAAGTGTCAGCATAGCTTGCAACAGGAAGCAACATTTTTTCTGCAAAGTTAAAATGATTAACATTATGCATAGGAAACATTTTCATGCAATCCAAAATAAAATAAACAGTAGTAATGAATGTATAGTACTCAACTGAATGAAGTTGATGCAGTCCTTTAAGTATCAAGTACAATGATTTTCATAACTTAATAAATAAGAATAGCTGTAGAGTTATTGCTGTTACAGAATAAATGCTTCAATGGGCAAAGTCTTTAGACAGACTCATCATATAATTTCATTCTTAATTCTTACACATGTTTTACAGTTGTAAAAAGTTTGGTTTGTGAATAAAAAAAAAGACAGAAAAACTAAAAACTTTATTTTTGTGTGTTACCATATGCCAGTATGTGCTTCACTCACTTTGTACACAAAGTTTATCAATATTTACTTTTATTCTTGAGTACAATATTTAAAACTACCAAACATTAGTGGACCGGAGTTCCGCTGTGGCGATGGCGACCCCTAACCGGGATAAGCCGAAAGACACACACACACACACAATATTCAAAACCTGTACTGATAAGACTTCTAGTATATTTTTAAAAGGTTTAGTATCAGAAGCTCAGTGAACAACTGGAAGTTAGCATGGACAGAATTAAGGCCATCAACTGTTAATCTGCTTTCTTTAGTCCAGGATTTGATTCCATCAGCCTCCATTTGCCCACTATGCGACTTTGAACAAGTCACTTAAGATTATTCCCAGGTTACCCATGAAAAGGCACGTGTGACTAGTGGGCCTACCAGATTAACAAAATAAAAAAATACACACATACATAAAAAATACTCATTAAGTTCATGGTTGCTGTTTTTGCAAACATCATTTAATCAATACCAATAAAAATGTAGTGGCTTTGTCCTCAAGCCACTCCTGTGGTAGACTGTCTCACAACATATAACTCTAGGGTCATATATGACCTTGGAAATGGTCTTCAGATCACTCCCAGTAACCATGATGCATACAAATAAATGTTCACTTTAACTCCCAAACTGATATCCTTTATAAGCAAGGCATGTTACTTACCACAGCAGACATGATTCGCACCAGAAGCAGAAACTCCACACAGTCATTTAGTAGGAGGTAAGGCATGACTGTTTGTACTGTCCTTCAGGTAAGACGTTAAACTGAGATCCCATTGGTTTCAGTTGGTGGTAGCTCAGGTGGATGTAAAAGATACCAAGGCACCTACTGAACAAGTGGGGGAACTACCCTGACATCAGATCATTACTGACGAAACTAGACAGACAGTTGGGTACCTCCCATGGAATTATAGGCATATGGACAGTTTCTCAGCCCGTACTTTAAAATTTAGGTGACAATAAGTATTCCTTCAGCTTTATACCTCATTTTTCACTGTTCTCCAAAATGTAATGATTTTAAAGTTTTAGGTCTCCATCTCATGTTATTCCATTAGCAACAGATCCTGTTTCTCCAAAATATGACATTAATTCCTTGTAATCATATACATAGACTCTAAGCTAATTTTGAAGTTATTCAGTACTTCCCATTCAGAAAAATGATCTAAGGCCTTCCGCTAATGTCAAGTGACAAGTTACAACTTGGGATTATGTTTGCTAACCTCTGTATCTTGGTAAATGCCAATAACTGGGTTATAGTCAAAGCCAAACTTGCCTACATCTTACTCCTACTTGTTTTTAAATTACTTTACCACATCACACAACTCTTCAGCACTGATTTCTGGAATGATGCACTCGATGGAGAAGGCAAAGATCATCCTGTAGTTAACATGTTAAAACAGACAAAAACTTGTACCTTTATAACCACACAGCCAAAATTTTAAGTAAATTAGACATGGCCCTCAGAAGCACCACCACCTGATATAGATTCAAAAGAAACAATGAAAGCACTTTAAAGCCATCATCATTTGTAAAAACAGTCATATCCGATTAGTTACTATGTTTAATAAAATACAGTTAAGATTATTTGGTTCATTATATGTGAAATGATACTTGTTTATTATGTTTTATCTTTACTTATTTATATTACTTTGTTTACATAAACTAAAACATTTGATATTCATGTAAGACTAATTTTCATTCCATTTCTATATTTAATTATTTACTTGAGCCTTTCTCTCAAGACCTTTAGTGAAAATGAAATTATAAAAGATGCTAGGTTGCCCCTCCCCATGTCAATCTAATATCAGGGATATTTTCCTCTCATCAAACTCTGAATCTTAATCCTGCGCTATTTATTAACGACAGTTTCCAAACTTATTTTATAATACTGTAATTTAGGACCATCCCCACAAACTTTCTTATCATATTCTCATGAGTCATAGAATTAAAGGTTCCGCTCATGTTGACATACACCATCACCCACCTGCATCTCCAGATTTAATGTGCTTGATACCTAAACCTAAAAGAACAGCAAGTTGTTTGTGACAAGATCATAAAATCCTTGGTGTAACAACATGTCTGCCCTGATGTTAGTTTTAAAATTCTGTATTAGTATGGAGGTAACACACGAAGCTAAGGGTCTTAGAGGCATCCAGAAGTTTATGATTTGAAACCTGTGTTGTACAACTCAGGATGAAGGCAAAACTGACAAAATTAAAAGCCTAATGACGTAATATCAGCAGAAAAGTTAATGGTGAAGCTGAAAGGTTTAAATTGCTTAGTAAATGGAAAAAAGTACTCCAAGGATCCTGGGTTGGAGAAAGTTTTCACAATAAGTTAGAACAGTAGTGTAATCCATGGAATGGTTCTAGAGACCCTGTTCTAGTTCCAAGGACTGAATTTAGCTCAAGCATAGGGTATTTATCAACTTCTCATAATCCATGGTTGGGAAATGAGGCAGACATGTCTGTTAAACTACTAGGAAACATGATATATATGAAAGGGGACAAGAATGCATCTGCTGGAGCCAGTTTTGACCAAAACCCTAATGCTATAACCCTGTCTATGGGGGTGTACTGGGGGGTGCCTGGTCATTTTTAGAAAAATAATCAACTTCACTGAAATCAGGTCAGAATGGACCAGTTCTCAGACTTCCACATTTGACTAGAAACAGATGCAGAATAAAGGTTGGAGACAGTAGGCATTAAAGTAATGGTGTGAAGGATGCAGCTCATGCTTCTTTCCATTCTATTCTTCTCATTACTGTTATGTTTGATAACTAGTTTGATATGAAGTCATCAATGAGGATTGATTTGTTGTATAAATTAACTGTTGAACTTAGTTCACTACTGATGAACCTATGGTTGTAAGATGAAACAGTTTACTGTATTTTTGCTCTACATCCTTGTAAAGACCATTTCGTGGAACCCAGGAATTGTAAGCCTTACTGGAATTTATGTACACTTTTCTGATGCTTCTCTTTTGGTACTGTGGAGTACAATGTTGATCCTTTTGTGTTTTGGTTTAAATATTTAGCATTTATCCACTTTTTAAGTGGTCCCTTGGACTGTACAGTCTGTGTTTTGTAACTGCCCTTGACCAATACATAGTTTTAGTCTCTATACCTTCAGAGTTATGTATTTTGATTTCACTGACAAAACAAGCAAATAACAAACACAGTCATATCTGGAGATTATAAACATTTTATTCTGTCTTTAAGGAAACTTTGTTTGGAATTGATTACAGTTCAATTTTTTCTATCCATTCAATTGAGCCAATAAACTGACTGCTGGGTGTGAATAAGATTCAAGACTTCAGGTCTATTTTCAGGGAAGCAGCAACTTGACTAGTAGAGGAACACTGAATGATTTTTATGTAGAAGCAGGGGATCAACAGATGGTAAGTACAGCACCTGATAAAATGAAACAGACAAGGATGGATCTGTTGGTGTAGAGGGCAAAAACCTTGATTATGAACCAGCTGACCTAAGATTAACTTGTAGCTTGGGTATCTGGCAAAGCTGGTGTGGGCAGATGGGCATGTCCAGCCTGGGATGAGGTCAGGGTCATGGGGTGTCATGATCCTCTTGATGAAGGAGCAATAGATGCATAAGTGATCTGGAAGATGGTCATGGCTCACTAAGCAATGCCATGGTATCCTTCCAAAGCATGCATCCACACATTTTAGTAGAAGTGGCCTCCACAATCATATGGGCTGCATTCTCTACTAGTGCTCAAATAACAAAACGTGATTCCTATTTGATGACTCCTGCAGATGAATAGCTCATACGGAATGAAAAGATCAGCCAAGAATATGGAAGAGTTGATGGGCAGCAGGCAAGGAAGAAGAAACCAAGATCTATTATTTGTTGTGGCAGGGATTGTCCCACAAGGGCTAACTGTAAAAGCAGAAGGAAGAACTGAAAAAAAAAAACAAGATGGCTTCAGAAGCAGTACAGCTATTAAGAATTGAATACACTACTGTTAGAGACTTGTGAGGCAGATGAATGATGATTAATGAGTTTAAGGTCATCAGAAACTAATATTTCTTGACACTTTCTAAAATTCTGCAGAAGCATGACAGTGTTTTGCAGATGGGATGTTGTTGTTTGCCTTTCGGCTTTTCCTGGTTAGGGGTCGCCACAGCGTAACTCCGGTCTGCTGATGATTGGCAGTAGATTTTTGCAGTGCCAAGTTGCCAGCTTGACGCCCAACCTTCAACGAAAGCACGCCCATTCACATATGTCTTTCGGAATGCCACTCGACTGTGGGGAGGACATGCAGACTCCACACAGAAGGCACTCCCCGCACTCCAGCCGAGAATCGAACGGGAGAACCACTTGCTGTGAGGCAACAACGCTACCCCTGCACCACTGTGGATCATTTTGCAGATGGGATAATATGCCTATATCCCATGAGCCTCCACTACAGGAGGTTAAATGTATTGTTCAGTGAAAACTTGCTCATCTGGGTTTTTCTTTACCAAATTGTTTGTCTTTGTGACATTTTGTTTACATGTTAACTGGGATAGTTTGCAGGCATCCTAATGGTTATGGATATCAGACTTGGTATTAAGCACTATACTTCCAAAGTATGGCCAAACAATCCACTTATTTTATACTGATGAGCACATAAAAAGAGTGAAACATGGAATGTCTACAGCTAGTAGGGTTTGGCTTTACTGGCCAGAGTGGACCTCTAAGAATTAAAAAAAAAAAAAAAAAAAAACTAAAAAGGCATGGGCACTCAGAAGCCATGTAGCTGAAACTAAGTGTGATCTACATATATCCCATTACACGAGGTGTAAGTTATTACAAAGTGAAAACTCTAGCTTGGTTGGCTATTTCTTATTGTTTTACCAAGTGGGTTTGTGTGAACCTTTTCCCTTTAGTTTACACAAATACAAAGGACTTAAAATGACTACAAATCTGGCACACAGTTTTCATGATCACAAAGTACAGACAGTACATTTTGTACTGGTAGGACTAAAAAGATTCTTCTAGGTCTAGCCTTATGAACAACCCCAATTTATTTTACTATTTATTTATTTAACATTTGTTGACCAGGAAAGTCTGACAAGGACAGAGCCTATTTTCAGCAGAGGCCCAGGGAGAAATGCTCCAGATGCATGTCTTTGGAATGTGGAAGGAAACCAGAGCACCCGGAGGAAACCCACACAAATGCAGGGAGGACAAGCAGACTCCACACAGAAGGCACCCCAGATGAAAATCAAACCAGAGAACATAACATTGCAAATTGGCCTCTTTGGGGGATGAATTGTATTGGACCGTCTTCCCCAGAAAATGTGCCCTCCAACCTGATCTGGGTTCATGGTCACTATGGCCTTAGCTGAGGGAGAATGAAAGGATGAACTTGAACAGTTGTGACTGCATCCAACAGGAGAGATATCATTTGCATTTCTGAGTTATTCATACCTTTGTCAACATTGGCTGAGACAGAACTGACAATTGTGTTTGTAGCATGCATTGTGGAATTCACATGTGATATTTTGCTAGTGGAACTAAGATTATTGCAGCTGACATTGATCCCAGGGCTTGCAGAATAAACCGGGCTGTAATTCTGGTGCTGCAAATTATTTTCTTGACCTGATTTCTTATTGTTTGTACTCTTGCTAGGGGAAGAAATGCTACCATAGATTACACCTATGAATTCCAAAGTTTGAGTCGGCTGCAACTGATACTTGTAATTGATGGTTATTCTTAGATTTGAACAAATCTGCAAGATGTTGTCTTGTGCCTGTACCAGATGATGCCTGGTTGAAGTGGTAATGAGCCAGTCATCCTAATATGGAAACATCCAGAATGCAGTCTGAGGTGAGCTGCTACTATTGGTATGCACTTGAACACCCTGGGGGCTGTGGTGAGACCAAAGGGCAGTGCTCTGAACTGGTAATGACTGGCTTCCAGCTGGAAGCTAAGTACCTTCTGGACTGTCTGTTCATCTTTATGTGACAGTAAGCATCCTGCAGGTCTATCGAGCACATCCAGTTGTCCTTGCTCAAAAAGAGCAGAATGGACTGAACCATGACCATCTGGAACTTGGTGTGATGAACTGAATTGTTCAATACATTGAGATCTAAAATTGGTCTCTAGTCCCGTTTTCTTCGGCACTAAAACGAATCTTGAGTAAGTTCTGTAGTCTAATTGGTCTGGAGGAATCTCTTGGAGGACTCTCTTTTCTAGCAGCTTTTGTATCTCCAGTGCTGCTGCTTCCCTCTGATTGGGTGGAACATATGGGATTTTAGAGCAATGGATGTGAACTGTCATGTGATGGGGTGGAAGGGAAAAATGGAATAATATAACCTCTGGAAATGATGCTCTGCACCCAAGTATCTTTCGTTATGCCTAGCCAGGCTTCATGGTTCAGAGATAAGTGACCCCTGATGGCCTCCAGAGGAAGGCAATCAGGCCTTTGTTCAGGAATGCTGAACGGGTCCTGTTGGGAAAAGTATCCCTAGACTCTCAGTTCTGCTAACCTCCTCTGCCATGGGGGCGTCTTCTGCCATTATTACCCCCTCACCTGGGAACCATCTCCACATGTGGCCTGGAAAAAACCCTGGGACTTTCTGAATCACATCTTTCAACCTTCTCGTTGTTTCCTGGAAAAGGCCAGTTCAGGGTTTGAAAAATGTACACTCACAACAGAAAAGGTCTTTCCATCCTTCTCATACCTGGAAAGTGTCTTTTACTGTGGGTCCAAACAAAGAAGAACCATCAAAAGGAACATTGATGAAAGATTACTTAAAGGAGTCCGCAGTCACAAAGGTGCATCCAGGCATGCCTTCTGACACAAATGCCTGAACCCACAGTCCTTGAGGCACCTTCTGCAGCATGTGAGATCAGCCTCATGGACAAATTAACATTCGACTGAAGGGAAGCCAACTGTGAGGCCACAGTAGTTTGAGCCTCTGCAGTACTGGACCCTTAAAGGGAGTTGGAAAGTTCTTTAATCAAGTCCCTTTGAAATCTCGTGAAGTCTTCCAAGTAGTTCAGTGATCAGAGAGCAAATGTCACTGAAGCATACACACTTTCCAAATCTGTCCAAAGCCCTAGATTCTCTATTAGGGGGATAGATGGTTCACATCCATTGCTCTAGACTACTGAAATAAATCATTAAGAACATTTCTAGTGTCCTTAAGTACAGTTCCAACATTATCAAGAAATGGACATAAAGACTTTTCTACAAAGATGGAGAGAGGTTCAGTAATCCAACCATGGCTTGATAAAAGGGGTCACATGGGTGGTTTAAGTAGGTCTTTTTGTACCTTGGGTAGGCCGTAGAGAATGGGTATTATTGGTTGCTCCACATAAAAATAATAAAGTTCCTGGAACACTGAATTTGTCATAAGTAGGTCATAAAGGAAAAAAAATATATACTTTTTCTATCAGACCCATTATTGATGTTTAAAAATAAACATACAAGTAGACTCATCTCTAAGCATCTCATTAATTTAATTAAGATAGAATTCTCTATCCATTACTACACCCCCACCCAGTCAGCTGGATGCATCGCTAAATGTGAGTCTTCTCGTAATTCTTTCAATGCCTTGGCTTGAGAAACTGTTAAATTATAGAAACAATGCTTATACTCAGTAGATAACAATTGTCAAATTTCCTTTTCACCTAAATCAATAAATGTTTAAGGAAGGATGTCTACTTGGCATAAATGAACTGGGCTTCTTAAAAACATTAGTATTCCTTTGTTTTTCAGGAAAAATAAGAGAAAGGGAGGCATTTCTCACAAACATTCTTGAGTCAGTTAAGACATCTGTGAGGTCTGACTGTTTAGATTGAATAAAGGAAAGACCTTTGTTCAAAATAAAAATCTGTTCCTTTGTTAAAGTAAATAAAGAAATAGTAAAAATCAAGTCTCCTACTTTCTGTTGCATGCAGTTATTCCCATTGTTCTGTCAAACTGATTCTCTTGCCACCTGCACACCCTTCTCTCTCAAGTCGTGGACAGACTCTTCCAGAAATCCACTTCTACAGGCAACAGTTCCACATGGGAAAAAAGGGGGGATAAATTAGAAGATGTTGAATGTTGTTGTGATAGCGCTGTCTCTCTAATCACTGGATCAAGTCAAGGATTGTGCCCTTACTTCTTCCATAGCCATCTCTCTCTCAATTAACTGTACTTCAAGTGTAATAAAAGTAACACCTTTAGATGAATTTGACTTGCGTGGCCATGAGAAAAATCCTTTTTTAAAATTTTTTTAGCTTAATTGCTTGAAGTCTCTTTTCATAATTAGCTATATTGTCATACAATTTATCGAGAATGACTTTACATACTTCCAAAGTAAATCTATTCATAATCTTATTCTGCAGACTCTTAAATTCTTTCAGTAAAGTTGTTTCAGAATACTGGAAAAAGTCTATAAATAGTCTCACATAATATTGCAGATTTAAAGACTGGCAGCTCAGGAAAGGTTATACCATAAGTGGGCATTTTCAAAAACAAAGCCCTCGTGGAACAACCTTGTGATAGAGGGCTACTTCAAAATGAAGCCACTGTTCTAATTTATCCCCCCTTTTCCCCTTGTAGAACCATTGCCTATAGAAATGGATTTCAGGAAGAATCGGTCCAAGAGTCGAGCGAGGAGGCGGCATGTATGGCAACAGAATCAAATTGACAGAACAATGGGAATAATACATGCAACAAAAAGTAGGAGACTTGATTTTTAATATTTCATTTACTTTAATGAAAGAACAGATATTTATTTTGAAGTAAGGTATTTCCTTTATTGCACCTTAACAGTCAGACCTCACAGATGTCTTAACTGACTTAATGTTTGTGAGAAATGCTTCCCTCTTATTTTTCTGGAACAAATGAATACTAATGTTTTTAAGAAGCCCAGTACCTTTATGCCAAGTATACATCCTTCCTTAGAAACATTTATTAATTTATGTGAAGAGAAAATTCAACAATTGTTATCTACTGAGCATAAGCATTTTCTATAATTTTAACATTTTCTCAAGCCGAGGCACTGAAAGTTACA
Organism: Protopterus annectens; assembly: GCF_019279795.1. Classification (NCBI taxonomy): domain Eukaryota; kingdom Metazoa; phylum Chordata; order Ceratodontiformes; family Protopteridae; genus Protopterus; species Protopterus annectens. The sequence goes on from NC_056735.1 coordinate 1,230,961,642, forward strand.
AGAAGCTTCACATTTAGAGATATGTCCAGTTGATTGGGGGGGACTCTAGTAATGGGTAGAGAATTCTATCTCAATCAAATGAATGAGATACTTAGAGAGGAGTCTACTTATACGTTTATTTTTAAAGATCAAGTAATGGGTTTGATAGAAAAAGTACATTTTTCCCTTTATGACTTGTGACAAATTCAGTGTCCCAGGAGCTTTATGATTATTTTTATGTGGAACAACCAATAATACCCAATTTCTATGGTCTACCCAAGGTACACAAAGACCTACTTAAACCACCCATGACATGCATTTTATCAAGCTGTGGTTGGATTACTGAACCTCTCGCCATCTTTGCAGCGAATGTTGGAACTGTACTTAAGGACACAAATTGTTCTTAATGATTTATTTCAATGGTCTAGAGCAATGGCTGTGAACAGTACTTCGTTTTTTGTGACTTTAGATGTTACATCTCTCTTCACGGTTATACCGAATACTGTTGGTATAGATAATGTAAGATCTTTTCTGTCTCAACATGGTAGTTTTTCTAGGAATAGGATAGAGCTTATTTGTACTTTGTTAGAATTGACACTTGAAAATAATGTTCTTTTTTACTCTAGATTTTATTTACAAAATGTTAGTGTAGCTATGGGCACAGTCTACACAAACAGCTAGACTAACTTAGTTTTAGTACAATGGGAGTTACAGCAGGTTTTGAAAGATAATCCTTTTCCCCAACGTATTAGTTTTTATAAGCATTTTGTGGACGATATCTTCCTCATTTAGACAGGTACTCTGCAGAAGTTTTTAGAAATTTTAGATTGTCTACATTCGACTACTACATTTTTGAAGTTTAGCCATGTATTGAATTTCTAGACATAACAGTTCATAGAGATGAGACAGGCTTACTTAACACAAAATTATATAAGCAACCATATTAGAACACCTTACTACATAAAACTAGTATGTACCAGAGACATGCTATGAAAAATGTTTTCACGGGTCAGTTTTTAAGGGCAATGGCAATGAGACTGCATAATGACAATGGAGCGCTGACGGAAGACTTCTTGAGTACAGGTTATTCTTGATATGATGCAGAGACATGTATGTCTGCAGTACACTCCCTTACAGATATAGCTGATAAACCTTATTTTACCATAAAGACTCTTAAAGAGTCTAATAATTCAAGACAGAATATGAAATGTACGGATGTTAGATTTTATTTAACCTATTCCAGTGATGCAAATATAGCATGTGATATAATTTAAGAAAAATTGGCCAGTGCTGATGGCGAATCAGGACCTTAAGGAAGTTCTGAGCAATACTCCTGTTTTCTTTGAGGAATAACCGGTTTCTAAAAGGTCAGTTATGCTACAGAAATCAAGTTATCTTTAACCTCCCTGCCTCTGAACGTATTGGCACATTTAAATATCATTCATGTAGTATGTGCCAATATATTCATACTGGTTTAAATACTGTACATCCATCTCTAGGCTACAAGACGGAGTTTAATTTTCATTTTTATGCTGATTGTAGAAGTAAAAACAGTTTATTATGCTAAATGTGTAGAATGCAGTGCTTTTTATGTTGGAAAAAAACTAATTGTATGTTAAATAAAGGATCCTAGAGCATGTTAATGACATAAGGAAAAGTAAAGTTATGAATGCATTAGCCCAACATGTTGCTGAGTATGATAAACATTCTTTTTAATTTTTGGTTTTAGAATTAATTGAAATGAGCCCCAGGGGTGGGTATATAAAGAACAGGACCGAGAAAAGTGAATTTAAATGGATTTTGAAATTTACGGGCGAATAAGTACTCAGGATTAAATGGACATATCTCTTTGAAGCCAGTGCTCAAGTCATGTCCCCTTGCTCATTGATGTTCTTGTTCTTTGCTATGTTAGGTAGAGATGTGTTCCCTGTGTTAAGACAAGATTGATTACGTCTGTTAATGTTTATGAATGACCACCTGGCAGGTGTGTTATCAAGTTCCCAGTTCTTTGGCCATACGAAACTCAGTACATTAATTCTGTATGTTACTTTCTGTATTTTAAACTTGAGTGTGTTTTTAATTTTTATATAAGGTCTGAAGAACGTTTTTTACCGTAAAAGCACTTGCCTATCTCTGTGTTTTATGACTGATCTGGATTAATATTAAAGACTTTGAATTACTCACCTTTGGTGGTCAACCTGATTTAGGATTTATCTAATGGTAAAACTAGTTTACTGCACTGATGGGATTAGTAAACCTTGATGTAATTTATTCACCACCTCTTTTTCCTCCAGCTTCAGGAATTTCAAACATATGTTTTCAAATGCCTGTTTACTCTGATGATCTGTGACCAGACTGAGATTAAAGTAAAGTGGACAGCAGTCTGTACCTGGGTGAAAACCTAGGCAAGTAGGTTGTGGCAGTAACAGAAACCTGGTTAAAACCACACATATCACACACTGAAGATTTCCCACCAGGTTACAATATCCTTTGCAATGGCAAACTCCACAAAAAAAGGAGGGGGCATAGCATTAATTTATCCTGACTCCTTTACAATTACAGTCTGTTAGAAACCAGGTCCTACTTTTGGCAACACTAAATTACTACTTACATCCCTTCATATTAATAATAATAAACAATTATGTACTGTTGTACTATATATCCCCCCCAGACCAGAATATCCCCATCATGGAAGATTTTCTATCCTGGCCAAACCATAATATTTCCTGTGGCACAAACGTTAATTGGCAAAACTTAATCTCCAACTCCCCTGCAAACAGTATTAATCTGCACAGTTTTACACATCTTATTTTAAGTTCTACACACACTCCAGCTACCCAAACAGAATCAACCTTAAACTGGATCCTAGTTATTCACCCTCATAAATACTCCAACAGTGGTACCCCCCAACCCCTTAAGTGACCACCTGCCAGCATTTACCCATAGAATCCACTTTCAAATTCCCAGAATGCACTCCTATATTACACTCAGAAACCTTGCCAACTTCAACCATAACATATTCATAAATACCCTGAAGGCTCACAATTGGACCCCAGTAAAAACATTGCCTTTGGATGATGCTGTAAATTATTTTAACAAATATTATTTCTTGATACACTTAATAGCCTAGCCCCCATTCGTATCAAACAGATAAAACACAGCAATGCCCCTGGCTAACAAAATATATTAAACAAGCTCTCCTTTCTAGAGACACAGCCTGGAAAGAATGGCAAAAAACAACCCGCTGCTGAATGAAATTAAGTACAAACAACTCCGAAATAAGGCCAAAAAATTAGTATTAAACAATAAGAAAAACTATTTCTCTATACAATTATCTAGACAAAAAAAAATCCAAAAAAGTTCTGGAAACCCGTTTCCTCCCTACTCAATCCTGGAACCTCACAGAACCCATCACCATCGCCTGACAAAGACCCACAACAAATTGCCAATCCATTTAACTGTCACTTTATCAAGACAATTCTAAATCTATTCAAAAACTCCTCTCCAAGAATTAACCCACACTGTAAATCTACAACCCCTTCAAATTTCACTCGATAACCTCAGCTCTCTTTCTTCACATACCAGCAAAACATCTACCTATGCCCCTTCTACTCCTTTATTCTCCATGCAACCAGTATTATAACCTCTCTAGTACTTAAACTTCTAAACAAACTAAGACCCTGCTCCCTTCTCTGCTTTCAATCTGTCAACTTGCAGCTGAAGCTATTGTCTACCATATCAGTATACTTATTAACTGTTGCATCTCAGAATCATATGTCCCTCAACTCTGGAAAAAATCCATCATTGCTCCACTACATAAAGGTGGAAATACTACATAAAGGTGGAAATACCTATTTCAACTATCAACCAATTTCTATATACTCACCACTATCAAAACAAAGTGCACACATGCTCAACTTCTGAAGCATCTCTCTGATAATGACCTCCGTGCATCTACCCAACATGGATTTTGTCCTGCACATAGCAACTACAGCCCTACTCTCATTTGCTGATACTGCGAACAAAGCTCTGGATGCTGGCCTATTTAACTCAGTCATCCTATTAGATCTAGCCAAGGTTTTCGGCACATTATCACACTCTAAGCTGTTGCAATAATTAGAAAAACTAGAATGCTCCCCAAATTCCCTAACACGGTTCTCTAGCTACCTAAAAAAACAGAAAACAATCTGTCAGGTGGCAAAATAATCAGAATACTTGCTCAAGAATTGCCCAAGGATTTATTTTAGGACCACTGCTTTTCAATATTTTCATTAATCTTCACAAAGCATCCCAGCAAAGTACACTCTTCCAATACGCCGATGATTCCACTATCATCTCCTCTTCCGGCAATCTCTCCCATCTCCAAAAGACAACACAAAATGCCTTTACATCCATTAAGACCTGGCTAAATGATTCACAATTATTATTGAATCCTAAAAAAATCTAAGCTCCTGCTATTCTCAACAAAACCTCAAATTTCAGACTTCAAAATTTTTTCACAAAACGCAGAAATTGAACTAGTGAAGACAGAAAAATTAGGTATAACTGTTGATGACGAACACCTTCGAGCAGCATATTCTCAATACAATAAAAAATTTAAAAAAAAATTAAAAGCTTGGGAAACTTTACTGTCATAACTTCTACATGGACAAGCCAACTAAAATAAAACTAGCAAACACTCTACTTATCCCTTCACTCCTCTATGAAAGTCCCATTTTCACCAACCTTCACACATCTCTCCGTAACAAATTGCAATCTTGCTATTATAAAATAGCAACATTTACCTCTGGGATGTCAAACCACTCACACCACAGTCAAGCCATTTCTGAATTGAATTGGCTTGAATTCCCTCACTGCCTACATTACACCCAACTAACTCTTGCCCATAAACTCGTACTCAAATTTAATAACTGCCCAGCACTCCAGTCTAGCCTACAATCATACATTCTTACCCGTAATCTTCGGTCTAATAATAAGCACCAACTAATAACAACCAACCCCAAAAAAGAGCTGGTCAAAGACTACTCTCAAAGTATTGCTAAACTTTGGAATGCTCTGCCTTACTACATCACTCAACTAGACTCATTAAAATCTTTCAAATCCGCAATCAAATACCACTACCTCAATAATCATATCTGCTCCTGCTGAATTAATTCTAAACCACCATAAACAATAAAATATACTTATCCAGTCTCTACTCTCTTCTTCCATTATATAACTCCTCTGTATTTCAGTCTACTCCTAGACAGTGACCACAACTCATAAAAAAAAATTTTTTTATATTTCACAGTACTGTACTGTTACAGTACTTCATGTTTTTGTATCTTTATTGTACTGTATGTTTTGTTCTTTCATTGTTTCACTTATAGCAGTAACTAAGTAGCTACTGTAATTTTGTCAATACCCATGTTCACTGTCTATATTATCTTTAAACACTTTGTATTAAAATTTGTGGAGCTTTTTTCCCTGGGCCTCCACTGAAAACAGGTCTCTGACCCAGTGGACTTTTCCAGTCAACAAATGTCAATAAATAAAAATACATAAACAAATGAATAATAAGACAGTGAATATTGAAATCATCTGTTTTTATAGCTATGTTTTGTGGCATTCTTGCGCAAAAGAAATACAATTAAAACAAAAGTCATCTTCTTCTTTCGGCTTTTCCTGGTTAGGGGTCGCCACAGCAGATCACCTGTTTCCATTTCTTCCTGTCCTCTGAATCTTGCTCTGTCACACCAACCACCTGCATGTCCTCTCTAACCACATCCATAAACCTTATCTTAGGCCTTCCTCTTTTCCTCTTACCTGGCAGCTTCATCCTTAACATCCTTTTCCCAATATACCCAGCATCCCTCCTCAGCACATGTTCAAACCCACGCAATCTCGCCTCTCTGGCTTTGTCTCCAAACTGTCCAACCTGGGCTGACCCTCTAATATACTTATTCTTAATCCTGTCTACCCTCGTCACACCCAGTGCAAATCTTAACATCTTTAACTCTGCCACATCCAGCTCTGACTCCTGCCTTTTTGTCAATGCCACTGTCTCCAACCCATATAACATAGATGGTCTCACTACCCTTTTGCAGACCTTCCCCTTCACTCAATCACTCATGACACTCTTCTCCACCCACTCTACCCTGCCTGTACACTCTTGTTCACCTCTGTTCCACACTCACCATTACACTGAACTGTTGATCCCAAGTATTTAAACTCATCCACCTTTGTCAACATTACTCCCTGCATCCTCACCATTCCTCTAAACTCCCTTTCATTCACACACATATTCTATCTTAGTCTGGCTGACCTTCATTCCTCTCCTCTCTAGAGCATATCTCCACCTCTCCAGGGTCTCCTCAACCTGTTCCCTACTCTCACTACATATCACAATGTCATCTGCAAAACATCATAGTCCACAGGGACTCCTGTCTGATCTTGTCTGTCAACCTGTCCATCACCAGTGCAAATAAGAAAGGGCTCAGAGCTGATCCTTGATGTAATCCCACCTCCACCTTATACGCATCTGTCACTCCCACTGCAGATCTTACCACTGTCACACTACCCTTGTACATATCCTGTACCACTCTTACATACTTCTCTGCCACTCCCGACTTCCTCATACAATACCACAACGCTTCTCTAGGCACCCTGTCATATGCTTTCTCTAAGTCCACAAAGACGCAATGCAACTCCTTCTAACCTTCTCCGTACTTCTCCATCAACACTATCAGAGTAAACATCACATCTGTAGTGCTCTTTCCTGGCATGAAACCATACTGCTGATCACTACTCATCATCTCCCTTCTTAACCTAGCTTCCACTACTCTTTTCCATAATTTCATGCTGTGACTGATCAGTTTTATCCCTCTCCAGTTACTACAGCTCTGCACATCACCCTTATTCTTAAAAATCAGTACCAAAACACTTTTTCTTCACTCCTCAGGCATCCTCTCACTTTTCAAGATTTCATTAAACAATCTGGTTAAAAATTCCACTGCCATTTCTCCTAAACACCTCCAAGCTTACACAGATATGTCATCTGGGCCAGCAGCCTTTCCATTCTTCATCCTCTTCATAGCTATCCTTACTTCCGCCTTGCTAATCCATTGCACTTCCTGATTCACTATCCCCACATCATCTAGCCTTCCCTCTCTCTCATTCTCTTCATTCATCAGCCCCTCAAAGTACTCCTTCCATCTGTTCAATACACTCTCCTCGCTTGTGAGTACGTTTCCCTCATTATCCTTTATCACCCTTACCTGCTGCACATCTTTCCTAGCTCGGTCCCTCTGTCTACCCAGTCGGTACAGGTCCCTCCTCAGTGTCCAATCTTTCATACAACTCTATACGCCTTATCCTTTGCCACCTCTCTCTTTACCATGCACCTCATCTCATTATACTCCTGTCTACTTTCTTCATCTCTCTGACAATCCCACTTCTTCTTCGCCAATCTCTTTCTCCGTATACTATCCTGTACTTCCTCATTCCACCACCAAGTCTCCTTGTCCTCCTTCCTCTGTCCAGATGTCACACCAAGCACCTTTCTAGCAGTCTCCCTTACTAGCTCTGTTGTAGTTACCCAGCAGAGTATTCATTGCAAAACTGATAGGTCACTAAGAAGTTAAATGATGAAACTATCTGAAGGATTCAGATAAATTCAAAGGGACTGAAAGATCTTGAAGGAAATCACCAACATTGAATCTGGCAAGACAGTTGGTTTTGGCAGTATCTGTTGTATGCCAAATGTAGATCATTAATCAATGACTTAAGTACACATTGTCATGGCAAAGTTGTTAATTCACATTTGAATGTGTGAACCACTTTCCCTGACTTGCTGCACAAGAGATAAACAAAAACGTAACCAGGCTTCAGTACTGAAGGAACACCAACAGTGGAAGGGAAAGCTGAGGTGTACATAGTCAAAGTTACTAAAATGAATGGGTAGCGAGATGCTCTGTGGTTTCAACTGCTGATAATCAGCTGTTTCATGTGTCATACTATAGCCCCGGCCATCACAGGTACAATGGCAAGCTTTACAAATGATACAGACACAAACAGTGATAAAATTGACATTTAAGTTGCTCCACAAAGGTCTACTGAATGCAGACTAAAAGCAGGAAAGAAAATGGAATGAAGCAGAAGAAACACTAGCATATGCTGGAGCCACAGACCAGATGTCTGCTGAACCTTTCTAAGCTTTCCTGTCACCTTAGCAAAAGATTTTCAGGGACGGTTCTGCACAGACTGCTCAGCAGAATAATAAACTCATAGTTCTGCACTTATTTCCAGTGACTGTTGCTATGGTAGTACATCATCACAAAGTGCTACAATCAACCAAGGTGTAAAAAGGGTAGAAACCTTATGAGTAATCCTGGTCTCTGTTGGTTAAACGCTCACGTTGTGGACTACAACATTTTCATCTATAAATATTTTGCTGTTATACTATATATCTGACCCTAAGTTTCAGGTACTTAGTAACAGACAACTCACATTTCCAGATCCACTGTGTGTTTTGGTGGTATAAGATGTGGAATACCCCTGATGTACATAAATACATGGTTCAACAAGCTGCCTACTCACTTTTGATGCTAGAAGATGAAAAAGATGCAAGTTCTAACCCAATACTAGGTGCACGAGTTCATATTTCAGTTCTGAAACTGCAATGCAGCATAAGGGTATACCTGGTGTTTTTTTTGGGGGGGTGGTAAATAACCAAATCCACTAGGTACAACTGCTGACTTTTTTTAGTTAAGTGACCAAACCCACTAGCTGCACACATTTCTGAGGTGACCTAGGGGTATGGTCTTAACTGACTTGCTGAGAGTCACATAACAGTCAAACACAGGCTAAGGGAAGCAAGCCCAGAACTAGCAGTTCGTGTACAGGATTAAGGCTATGAACTGCTAGCGAGCAGTTTCCTGTCATCTAGTGTTTGATTCCCTCAGCCTCCATTAGCCTACTGTGCAACTCTTAGAAACAGGGATAGCTCCTCAATGGTCTCCTTGACTGCACGCCTAGTCATTGTCCATGAACCTATGAACTACAGGAAGAAGCTCATTAACAGATCACTGCCTTAACTCTCTATGCTCAATTAATTACCAGTCTTTCTGATGCTAAATCAGATGGATGTTGAAAGTCCTACAGTATGCATTTAACAAACAGCACATATGTTTCTCAAGTGACCATGTAGAACACACCAGGTTGTCCAAGATATACAAGGACCAAAAGGCATGGGGTCCTCTAACTAGCAACAAACAGAAACAGCAATAAAAATAAAATGTGGATCACTACGGAGATAAAGCCTGCCATTTCACACTTACATGGCCCTATTCTACTACCTCATAATTAGGAGGGGAATGTCATTTGTGGTCACACACAGACTAAACTTGCTGCAAAGGTATGAGCAAAAGTAATGGCCAAAAGCAGCTTGTCACACACAATAATTCTGAATGGTGGAAAACACAGCACATCTGGAGCAACAAATCAGTAGGACAGTTCACACACAAAGGTGACTGATGCAGCACATAAAATTACTATCCATTCATAGTGACTTTTTTTGCAAGATAACATGAGTTTGTTTACTGATGCAAAATGGAAACTTCACAGAAAATAACTTGGAAATAATGAGGCAGGGCATTATTAAACTGATTTCGAATTTTTCATGTGATCTTCCATCAGTGCAACAATTCTTGTAAGATTATAAACTAATTTCCAATTTATATGAAAAAGACTAAAGATACATAGGGGTATCAACTGGTGTGACTGGAAACCTGAACCTCAGTGAAGTCATTATTGGAAAAAACAGAAATCATGATCACATATACACCACCGTGATGACATGCAAAGAACACTATGTCAGACATGCTTAACATGACACTATGTCCAAATATTTTTTTGCTCACAGAATGTTTGATATTGTTGCACACAGACTCAAAACTGGGCACTCACAGTTAATAGGATTTCCTTACGCAAATGCTCTGGATTACAGATGGAGCACATGCATCTAAAGTATCATAAACTAAAAATCAAATTATGTTGAAATTAAACAAGCAGCAAGCAAACAGCAACACATTGACATACTGACTATGTTTATCAACTATTTTTGCTTCTTCAAAAAGTATGTAAAGCTGCAAAAGTTGCACATTTCACTTCGCTTGTAACATACTTTACGGACTCGGGTGTAATGAATTTATGTGACAAAATACAGTGAATATTAACCAAAATTAACTACCCATCTCAGTCAACGACATAAGTCAGTATGGAAAAGAAAGTTTTCATCATGAAGTTTACAGATCATCTTAACAGTAAACTGACTCATCTAGTTTGATAACAGCATTGATCTTCAAAATCAGGGCTTTCTTCCATCCCCTCCCCTGAAAGGATGAGAAGTACTGCACTTTGAGGAAGATGTCATGAATAGGCTTAATGGTACTAGCAGATTACTTTTATATTAAGTTTGAAAACCACAGTTTGATAACTAGGCAACAGGACTGATTCAGTATGACCCTTTTTAGTCATGACCCTGGCACGTGGTCATAAAATGGTAATTTTACAAGTATAACCTATTTAGAGGCATACCTCATGGCAAGCTAAAAATAGAAGTTATGTCCTTACCATAACGTTCCATGTGGAGTGTTCATCTCGCCTTTGTTCTTACACATGGGTTCGGAGCCGATCCTCGGCTCCGTGTCGGCCGCTTGCAAGCTCTGCATCGAGAAGAAGCTCGAGACAACCTAATACCCACAATCCCCCTCTGCCTTTACCTCAGATCTAGTTTGCAAGCAAACCAGTAGTCAGAGAGAGCACACTCATGCTTATATCACATATGCACAGAACTAAGAGTCTATATATATATATATATATATATATATATATATATATATACACATATACACATATATATACATGTCAACTATATACATAACAACTGCAAAGCAGAAGCAGAATGCCCCAGGCCAGGCACCAAACTGAACGTTCTTCCTAAGGGCGGGAGGGTGGGAATGTAAGAACAAAGGCGAGATGAACACTCCACATGGAACGTTATGGTAAGGACATAACTTCTATATGTGATAGTGTTCAATCTCGCCGTTTGTTCTTACACATGGGTAGCGTCCCTAGCTCCTTGTTCCTGAGGAACTCACGGAAGGACGTTCTTGAGCACAGTGGAACCAAAGGTTGCCCTGTCCCTAGAAACCTTGTCTACCTTATAATGAGAAATGAATGTATGTGGCTTAAACCAAGTAGCAGCCGCACAAATAGCGTCTAGTGGTAGGCGGGCTGCATGAGCCAGGGATGTAGACACTGACCTTGTGGAATGTCCTTTGGGTTTGTGCAAAAGAGTTTGATTTGAAGAATCATAGACATAGATGATACAATCAGTTAACCACTTAGAAAGAGTTCTTTTGGTAACCGCTACTCCTTTCCTGTTATCAGCAAAGGCTACAAAAAGTTGATCAGTTTTTCTGTGATCTTTTGTTCTATCCAAGTAAAACCTTAGCTGTCTGTGAACATCTAATTTGTGCAACATATACTCCATTTTATTGGAGTGATTCTTGAAGAAAGTGGGTAATTCAATGGACTGATTAATATTATTAATAGAACAAACTTTAGGAAGGAAGGATGAATTAGTGCTAAGAGAAACTCTGTCAGAGTGAAAGATCAAATAAGGGTGCTTAATGGAGAGAGCTTGAAGTTCAGATACTCGCCTAGCGGATGTAATGGCTACCAAAAAGAGAGTCTTCCATGACAAAAATTTCAATGGGCAAGAGGAGGCTGGTTCAAAGGGGGGCAGCATTAACTTAGATAACAATAAGTTTAGACTCCAAGGTGACGTAGGAGATCTAATTGGTGGTCTAATATGAAAAGCCCCTTTTAAAAAGGCTTTACAAAGTCTGTGGGCCATAACAGGAGCCCCACATTCTTCCACATGGAAATTAGAAATGGCAGCCAATTGAACTCTTAATGTGGCAGGAGAAGCACCCTGATGGAACAAGTCTGTTAAAAACTCTAATATTTTATTCAAAGGAGCTATAACAGGGTCCACTTGCTGTGTATTCGCCCAGAATACAAAGCGCTTCCATTTACTAGTATATGTTTTAGTAGTGGAAGCTTTATGAGAAGCCACTAATATATTCTGAACTGCAGGCGAAAGAAGATCAGACCTGGCTAAGTTGGGAATTGGAGCAGCCAAGCTGCTAGATGGAGGGACAAGAGCGAGGGGTGAGGAGCCCCTGATGAGTGAGTCAATAGATCTGGCTCTGGGTCCAGGATCCAGGGTCCCCGAATGCAGTGTGTCATGAGGAAGGGAACCCAAATTTGGCGAGGCCAGAATGGGGCAATGAGGATTATTGTCCTGTGTAGGTTTTTGGCTTTCTGGAGAAACTTTGATATCAGGGGGAAGGGAGGAAATGCGTACAGGAGTCCCGGGGGCCAATCGTGAATCAGTGCGTCCCTGGGGACTTCCCCTGGAGGGGGTAATAGGGCAAAGTAGCTCCTGCATTTGGCGTTCATTGGAGACGCAAACAGATCGCAGGAAGGCTGGCCCCGTGCGAAAAATCTTTTCGCAACTGACTGTTTTAGGGACCACTCGTGCGGTAACAGAATTGCTCTGCTCAGCCTGTCGGCTATGGCGTTGGATGACCCGGGATGTGCGTTGCTATCAGAAAGCGACCCGTGGACTCCGCCCATTGCCAGATTCTCATGGCCTCTCTGCATAGCTGTTAGGACTTGGTTCCCCTTGCTTGTTTATGTACCAGACTACCGACATGTTGTCCGTCTGAACTGCAATAGTTCCCAGAGGAAGAAGGGGAGCAAAGTGTTGCAACGCTAGAAACACTGCCCTCAACTCTAGAACATTGAGGTGCAGATTGTACTCTAAATTGGTCCATTCGCCTTGGACTGTCTGTCCCTGAAAGATGCCCCCCCACCCTATCAGGGAAGCGTCCGTGGTCACCGTAACTGTAGGCGTGGGTAGCACAAATGGTCTTCCCTTGGAAAGGTTGCACGTCTGAAGCCACCAGTTTAGGTGTGTTTTGCATGTGTTCGTTATAAGAATCTCGTGTGTTAGAGGTAGTTGTTGGAACGACCATTGTGCAAATAGTAGCCATTGTAGGACTCTCATGTGCAGTCTTCCCAAGGGTATTGCAATAAGAGAAGCTGACATGAGTCCCAAAACCTTCAGTACCAGTTTTGCTGGGGATTTCCTGGACAAGAGAAGAAGACGTATGTGAGTCTGAAGTGAAAGTATCCTTTCTGGAGGAAGTCTTAGAATTAACTGATGTGTATTTAATTCCGCTCCTATGAATAAGATACTCTGTGATGGCTGTAGTAAGGATTTTCCGAAGTTTACGGATATTCCTAGGTGAATACACAGTTGAAGAGTATAGTCTCTGGCCTGTACTAGTTGACGCTGGGTTGTGGCAGAAAGGAGCCAGTCGTCCAGATACGGAAACACCTGGAATCCTTGGCGTCTCAAGTGAGACGCTACCACTGCCATGCATTTGGTGAAGACCCTGGGGGCTGAGGTCAGACCAAAGGGCAGGGCTCGAAACTGAAAGTGACTGGCACCCAGCCGGAAGCGCAAATGATCTCTGGATGCCCTGGCCATTTTGATGTGGTAGTATGCATCCTTCAGATCTATTGAGCACATCCAGTCGTCCTTCTGTAAGAATGGAAGGATCGATTGAAGCGTGACCATTGAACTTTTCTTTCTTGACGAAGGTATTGAGGTCGCTTAGGTCCAGAATGGGCCTCCAGTCCCCTGTTTTCTTTGGAACTAAAAAGAACCTTGAGTAAGTCCCGAATCCTTTCTGGTCCGCTGGGACTGGTTGGATGACTCTTTTTTCTAGCAGCTTTGAAATTTCTATAGCTGCTGGCTCTCGCTGATGGGGCGGTACATCTGGGAGTCTTTTCTTTGGAATGGGATGGGATAGAAAGGGTATATTGTAACCTCTGGTAACCACGCTTTTTACCCACTTGTCTGTAGTTATGTTTTGCCAGGCCTGAGGGTATAAAGCTAGCGACCCCGACTGCCTCCAGAGCAGGACAGTCGGGCCACCTCTCAGGAGTGCTGGAAAGGTTTACCAGGGAGTGTATCCCTGTCACCTTGATTCTGCGGACCCCCTCTGCCACCAGGGCGGCGTCTTCCACCTCTGCCCCTTCCTCTGCCTCTAGAGGGGCATCACCCTGTGTGCCTGGGAAAGATCCTTGGGGTTTTGAAACCACATTTTTCCACCACGTTGCCCTTTGGGAGTGCGGTCTGGTTGGGGTGGAAAACGGACTCCGACAGCAGACAGAGTCTTTCCCTCCTGCTCACACCGGGTAAGGGTCTCCTTTACTTTGGGGCCAAAAAGAGTGGCACCGTCAAATGGGGCGTTAGTAAAGGAAGACTTGAAGGCTTCCGCAAATGAACACAAGCGCATCCAGGATTGTCTGCGAAGAGCAATCGCTGAAGCTGCTGCCCTACTCGAACCTTCGGCTGCGTAAGAGATCAGCCTCATGGACGAGTTCACAATGGATGTAAGGGTATTAAGTTGCGCTGTCACTTTCTCTGAGACAGCAGCATCTGTAGTACCCTGGAGGGTATCTCCCAACTCTTTGACTAGATCCCTCTGTAGTCGTGTAAAATGGGTCAAATAGTTCAGGGATCGCATGGAAAAAGCCGCTGAACTAAAAATGCGCTTCCCATACCTGTCCATAGTCCTAGAATCTTTATTAGGGGGATGGACAGATGAGGAAGATTCCAACATCTCCTTTTTCGTGGCCGCTGCCACCACCATAGCGTCCACTGGAACTCCTTTTGTCAAGTAAGTCTTGTCCTGGGGTGCAGTGATATACTTATTGGGTTTCCTTGGGACTGGTTCCACTGTGTCAGGAGCCTCCCGCCCTTGAGCAATAAGTTCCATTAATTCATCGAAGGGCGGAGTGACCCAGGAGGAGGAAGGGCGAGCACCAAATGCCTTCAGCAAGACTGACTCATCCTCAGAAGGGGGGAGGGACTGCCAATCACCTCTCTGCTTCAGGATCTCCAAGATGTCAGAAAAGGAGACATCTTCTGAAGGTGACTTTGGGGACCCTTCTGACTCATCAAAGTCAGTATCGGATGTCAAAGATTCTTGTGGAGAATCTAAGTGTCTCCTCTTACACAATCTTTTCCTAGGGACCTCTTCGGGGGGAGCATCCGAAGAAGCCTCCGAGGAAGAGGGGGCACCCTCCAGGGGTGGCTGAGACACCGGTGCTCGACGCTTGGATGTGGCCGTGGGTGCAGAGGAGGATAACGGCCCTTTATGGGGAGGAGAGGTTGCTTCTACTGATGTGGTTGTCTGGGTAG
The DNA here is from genome assembly GCF_019279795.1 of Protopterus annectens. NCBI lineage: Eukaryota > Metazoa > Chordata > Ceratodontiformes > Protopteridae > Protopterus > Protopterus annectens. The sequence continues at coordinate 1,230,976,946 of NC_056735.1, forward strand.
ACAACACCTTCCTCATTAGATCGAAAGCCCCCGGGTCCCGAGTGAAGAATCTCCGGTTCGAAGAAATGGGAAGAATCCCGAAACAGTCACGAAGGCATCGACCCGAGGACGGGCCGAATCGATCCGTGCGAGGCCCGAGGGAAGAGTCGGAACCGAAACATCGGTTCGACTCGCCCCGGAACCAAGGACAGATCGTCGGCTCTGAGACTCCGGTACGGTCGGAGTCGAGGTGAGAGGAACAGACCGAGAAAGGGCGGTTCTGGACCGAGGGCTCCACAATCAGAAGATCAACCTCTTCCGGCTCCAAAGACTGGACAGGTCTCGGAGGAGGAATGGATGGAGACAATGGGAGGCCTTCAAGTTTCGACACCAACTGGGTGGAAACTGAAATAAGTTTGGATAGGGCGAATGCTCCAATAACTTCTGCACCACACGATCCACATCGACATCGGAGAGCTTAGAAGAAGAACGGGTCGAAGGAACCGAAGACGGAGCCGACCTCAATAGAGTCGAGGGAGGGAGCTCCATCACCGGTTCCAAGACTCGAGGCTCAGGAACTGACACCAGTTGAACACTCGGGCCCGAAGTCTGTGGAACCGGTGATCTAACTTTACTCGAAGAGCTCGGAGCCGATGACTTGGGCTCCGACGTCTTCGATTCCTTCGAGGATTTGGATGCCTGGTCTGAAGCATCCAGAGCCTCCTGAAAGGAAGGTTTTAATAACCCCCTGTCCATGAGTTTCCTGCGCCTATCTGTCATGACCCTCCCACTAAAAGAGTGACAAATTGAACAGTCCTCTTGTAAGTGGAGAGGGCCAAGGCAGTAGACACAGGGACTATGGTTGTCAGTAACTGACATTTTTTGGCCACACTGGCAACGTTTAAAACCTGATTTAATTTTCTCAGACATCTTACAGGTAAGAGAAAAAGTCAAGTCCGGTATAAGAGACAAATCCAATAGAAAAAAGTCGAATCCGATGTATATGTCAGTCCGGTTGTCAAATTTAAGTAAGGGGTGGTAGGCCCCGAAAAACTCTAACCAGTTAAATAAACTTAACGGTACCGAGAACTTCTACCTACACACACACATACACTATGTCTACCAAAAGGTACTTTTAGAACAAATTTTTCTAAAATATAACAAAATTAAAGTTATATCTTATCTCAAGTTGCTCGAGCTAGATCCCAGCGATGCGAACGCAGCAGCGGCAAACTAGATCTGAGGTAAAGGCAGAGGGGGATTGTGGGTATTAGGTTGTCTCGAGCTTCTTCTCGATGCAGAGCTTGCAAGCGGCCGACACGGAGCCGAGGATCGGCTCCGAACCCATGTGTAAGAACAAACGGCGAGATTGAACACTATCACATCAAATTATACTAACAAGATGTATGAACTGAGGGAAGTGACATATGTTGGGGAAAATCAGTTAAGTGAAATATAGAAGGCAGAGTTCATGCAGACATGATACAAGGAAATAATGCAGGAGATGCATGAAGATGCTTATGAAATGAAAGAAATATAATCAGAAAATAAATATACTATGCATGCAGAAAAATCACATCTCAACTAAACAGCTGCATGCATGGTAATCTATTGAGGCAAAAGGAAGACTAAATTACTGATATAAATTAAGATGTTCGTCAATGTAAAATAAGTACAGATTTATTGCAAAATTAATTATTATTGTTAGTAAGTGTTCTGACAGTTTGCCATTAACTAGGGACCTTGTTCTTCTCATTATTCAGGAGGCCCAGACTGTCAACAAAGTTCAGCTTGCTAATCCAGGTCCCCAAATCATGTGATATATATATATATATGTCAAAAGCACACAGCAGCGTTTGCTAATGTTAATACAGGAAAGATAAGGAAAGAGAACTAATGTGTACAACAGGCAATAACATTACATGTAAGCTTTGGTAGTTATCACCAGATTTTTGTTTTCAGTCCCAAAAGTATAACTGTACAAGACAGGAAAACAAAAAATTCTTCAGCTATTTTTTATTCTTTTAAATTAAAAATGAGATGTACAGGAATACTAAAACATTTTACCCACTTTTATGAAAACATTGTTACGTTGCATATTATTTTCAAAAATGTGGTTACATCAGAATGTTCTGGTTAACTAAATGTAATAAATTAAACTTTATGGAATGACTACACTGTGTACATCAACAGTAATCAACACCGGTCTAGCTGTATTAATTTACTTATTCAAAAATGAATGACTACAGCTACTTAGTAAAACTGCAGGTGTCAATGGGTGTTAACATTAGTACTCGTGTCAATGGGTGTTACACTAGTACTCCTCCTGTAGTAACAGCTTTCAAGTCTGCTGTGATACTTAAGTATGGAAACAGATATGATGACTAGCCTTTGGAGACTTTAAGGGGATTGCAATCATGTCAACTAACTACAGGAAGTGAATAAAATACTCTTAGATTTTAACATTGTTTTATACCAAACTTTTACTAAAACACATACTACATATGTTACAAAGAAAGTTATGACATCTGCTAATTAGGTAAACTTCATGTCTGGTATCGCAGTCTGTTCTAAACAAAAAAAAAAAAAAACAAAACAAACAAAAAAAAAAAACATGCAGAAGACAGCTGAATTTATTTCATCCTTCCATCCACAACCCCTTTTTCCCATTTTGCACATGGGGTTGGGGATTCACTTCAACAGTGACAATCTGAGCAAAGGTTTACACTGCTGGGTGGGCTAGCCCTGCCGCGGTAATTCTTCAACACCACACACTCACACCTATGGCCAATTTACAGTGTCCCATCCACCTACTGCATGTCTTTGGAATGTGGGAGGAACCTGAAGCACCCAGAGGAAACCCATGCGAACAGAGAGAGGACATACAGACTCCAACACAGAAAGCACTCCAGCCGAGAATCAAACCAAGGAACATCTTGCTGTGAAGTGACAACACTACCTGCTGCGCCACTGTGCCACCCCCAGTTGTTAATCCAGAAATCACAAAGCCTTTATTTCACGCCTACAATGTTTGTGAGCATACCTCTCAACTTCCTAACACAAGAAATCTAGGCAATGTCTTAAATAATGGGGGGACAAAGACCCAAAAATAGGGACAGATTTTACATATTGCTCTTATAATCTTAGAATGCTTTTGTGTAGTTTGCATTTTCTGAAGAGTATGAAGTCTGAAACTCAAATTTAAGTCATTATTTAGCGACTGCAACCCTCTGAAAAAATACAAATTTTAAGAGGAACAGACCAAAAATATTAGGCAAAAAATCTGGACATTCTGTGGAAATCTGGACAGTTGACAGGCATGCTTGTGAACAGCCAAGTGGTTGTAAATGACACTGCGTGGATTCACAAAATCTCAGTTAAGTCCACGCAGTCAGCTGCTTCCTCAATGTTAAGAGACTGACAAAATGCTAGACAAGTTGGAAACTAAAAATGTTTTACCACTGCAAATATAACAAAGGAGTATTAGCCACCCAGAATGAGCACACACAGCTTTCATACCAATCTGAAGAATAAACTAGCTATAGCTGTTTAAGAGAAAAATGTATGTGCATTAATTACAGAAATATTGACATGGGATATGCCAGGTGCTGGCATATGTACAACTAGCATGACATCTAATATATGTCAGGTGCTGGCATATGTACAACTAACATAACATTATCCTGGGATTCCGGATACTGGCTAAGGTTCTTGCTGCCCCTATAGTGCCTTTTTTAGGCAAGGTTCAAATGACAAATTCACCACCATAACAGGAACAGGCAAGCAAAAACTAAGGGTGATACTACTGAATGCTAGAAGTCTAAATCTCAAAATGCACTCACTCGAGGCACTCCTTAAAATGGAGAACATTGATATCTGTGCAGTGACTGAGACCTGGTTCAAGGCTACAGAGAGCACCCCTGCACTACCAGGCTATAACTCATACCACACTTTTCAGCCATGTAACCTTGTCTGAAACACCAAAGGCGGAGGTGTGTCCATATTCATTAAGGATATCCATACCGCCAGGCTAGTTGCTCAGCATAATGCAGCCGAGGTTATCCAAGTGCAACTAACTCTGGGCAAAACTGCAATCCAAATTGTAGCTTGCTACATATCCGCCACCATGCCCAAGGATTCCCACTCCTCTTTTCTTGATGTACTGGAAAATATTAGGGTTCAACCAAACACCCTAATAATGGGCGACTTCAACTACCCCACCATTAACTGGGAAAACTACTCATGTACCAACTCCTTCGCTCAACACTTTCTGGAATTCATAAACTCCAATGCCCTGGATCAACTTATCCACATCCCCACCAGGGGCAACAATATCCTAGATCTAGTCATTACCAACATGAGTGACCGGTGTTCCACACCTGAAGTCAACAACTCATTGGTCCGATCCAACCATAAGCTAATTACCCTAGATATCCACATCCTGCCCCCACCCCCCATTAAGGAAACCACAGTAAAAAATTTCTCCAAAGCCAACTTCATGCTTCTTAAGACAGAAGTGGTGAACTTCATGACACCCATGCAGATGGACAATACAGTTATGACTACTGAATCCTACACAACTGCACTATATAAGCACTTACACAAGTGCATGGATCGTGCTATCCCAAACAGAACCAAGACGGTATCCTCCAAAAAAAGGAAGCCAATCTGGTGGTCCACTGCCATAAACAAACTGTACAACAGAAGGAAGAAACTGTTGCAAAAGAGAGTAAAATCCCATGAGTGGAGGAGCTCCCTGGTCAGCCTCAGTAAGAAGCTGGGAATCCTGATAAAATCCTCCAAAGCTAGTTACGAAAACAAAATCGCCACAGATTTGAAAGACAACCACAAAGCATTCTATAGCTATGTCAAGAATCTCAATGGCAACACTCAGATCTGCTCTGAGTTACAGCACAATGGCACTAAATATACAGGCCCAACTGACATTGCCAACATCCTGGCAGATAGGCTCAGTGCTAGCTTTACCCCCCTCTCACCCCCTAAAGAGCCCATCTCTATACTGGAAGAATGCAAAGTTCCTGTAATCACGGCTACACATGTAAAAACCACACTCTCCAAAGCCAAGAACACAGCATCCATGGGACCAGACAACATCCCAGTCTGCGTTCTACATGAACTACAGAAAAAACTGGCACCCCACCTAAGTACCACGTTCAGTCATAGCCTCACCTCAGGCTTTGTGCCTGCTGAATGGCACACAGAGACGGTTATTCCACTCCACAAGGGGGGGAGCCACCATGGACCTTGGGAACTACCGCCACATTAGCCTGACGGGCCTGGTCTGCAAGGCCATGGAACGTATCATCATGGAACTTATAAACAAAGACATTGGTAATCTCCAAACTCTGGACCCCACCCAGTTCGGGTTTGTAAAAGGCAGATCATGTCTCCTAAACCTGACAGACTTCTTTGAAGCAGTCACCAAAGCCATAGATGAGGGTAAGGTGGTTCACACAGCCTATCTAAAGCTTGCCAAGGCTTTCGACACCATTCCCCACTCTGGAATTATAGATAAACTCACTAAACTAGGTATAAATCCCTATGTCACAAGATGGGTTGCCAACTGGCTCACTGACAGAACCCACACTGTGAAAGTAGCAGACTCCAAATCCGACTTCAGACCAGTGACAAGTGGAGTACCACAGGGCTCAGTCCTGGGTCCTCTCCTGTTTGGTATCTATTTCTCTAAAGTACAGGCTAACACAGAAGGTCTTTGGCTAATGAAGTTCGCAGATGACTGCAAACTAGGAGCCATAATCAAAACTCCCAACGATGTGGACATCCTACAAAAGGGCCTCACTGAGACAGACGCCTGATGTCAAAGCCATGGCCTCAAGCTCAATGCCAAAAAGTGCATTGTCGTCCCCTTTGGTAAAAACTCTGTACCCCTGAACTACAACATAGGCGGTAGTATACTTAACAGCAAAAGTGTGATAAGAGACCTTGGGACACAGGTGGACAGTAGTCTCTCCTTAGATAATGACATCACCACAGTAGTGAGGAAATCCTTCTACGTGGCACACCTCATCACAAAAAGTTTCTCATCCAGGAAAAAAAGAGCTCATTGTTCCCCTCTACTCATCACTCATTAGACCCATTATGGAGTACAACGCCCCTTTTGGTATGTATCTCACAAGATATCTACAACTGGAAAGGCCACAGAAATACCTCACAAAGAGGATTACCAGCCTCAAACAGATGCCCTAGGCAGACCGTCTCAAAAAAGTCCAGCAGTCCGTCGCATATCGCCTAGTCAGGAGGTGATCTCTGCCTAACAAACAAAGCCGTGTCAAACCCAGAACTGTTGGACATGCTCCACTTAAAGAAGTCCCAATCCCTCTGAGCTATACGTTCTAGGGACCTAAACCTTGTCACCACAATAAACAGAACATGTTGGAGGGCTAGATTCCTGTCCCAGAGACTTCCCATACTCTGGAATAAACTACCTATCTATATTCAAACAAAGCTCCTCATTCGTACTCTTCAAAAGAAATCTTGATGATTGGATGGGAAATAGGAAATTCTCCCCGGGGATCACTTCTGTGGCTCTGCTCGACAGTGGCACAGGAAAATAACTTTCTTGGGTGGCAAAAGCCAGGGTACCTTTTTGGCTGGGCTTGTATAGGCCCTAGGGCTGATAGCCTAGTACCTACCAATGAACATCTAATAGACACACAAGTTGCTGAACCAACAAAACTGAAGCTGCCAAACATGACACTACATGATATCAATAAGTGAGTTTTCTACTGATTGTAATTAATTCTGTGACTGCACATACCTAAATAAGACTACAAATGTTTTTTTGTGTGCGTGTAGGGGGGGTTAGAGTAGGAAGGATATAGTCCTACAACAACAGAACTAATTTTTACATTCAGATTACTGCAGTGTTGAAACAAGTGCAAGCTGGTGGAATCTATTTCTAAATTTAGCAACTGCAGGCTTTAATAAACATTAGGCAAACAAAATATATGGCTATGTAGGGAACTTTTTTTTTTTCTAAAGTGCACTCTCCATAAATTCACAAACACAAGAGCACTAGACCATGAAAGGGAAGCTACCTCTTGTAAGAGAGTCTTACTTAGGTGCCAGTGGAAAATATGCCTGACATAGAACTACATAAAGAACAAAACTGCAGATGGAGATTTTGAAAATGAGAAGGCTGGGGTGAGAATAACAGACTTACCAAAAGCACATCTTTTAAAATGTGTCTTGAAGCAAAACACCCAGATAAGACAAAATACTGAAAAAGAAGCAAAACCATTATCAGATATAACAGAGAAGTGAAAAACATGGCTATTCTGAAAAGCTGTGCTTTTGATATGTGTTTTTAACAAGAAAGAAAGAAAAAGTAATTTATGAGGTGAACTTGTGGTGGAAGTACACATTCTTTGCATTTAATATTTATATTGCATATGCTTAAATATTTAAACATGGCAGCTGAATGATTAACAGCTTTGTCATATGTTAGTGACTGGGGTTCAACGCTGACTATCACTGTTTGTATACATCTCACATTCTTCCCTTATCTGTATCCTTTTTATTTGGGTCAGCTGGTTTCCTCCTCCATTCCAACAACATGCTGGTTAATTGGCTACTCAGTGCATCTACTTCTGCCCTAGTGGGATAGGTTTATGGCTAAAAAGGGTAAAAGGTTCAAGTTCAGTTACACAGCTGACCAAAAAACACATGTATTTATGTGGTTTACCATCATAATGTTGGCAGGCACATCGACAAAGCAACTTCTGTGAGCTCTGAACTTCAACTCCTCAAAACTGAGAACGCAGATATTCTATATCACAAAATCATGCCCCCTTTTTGACCCATGATAGAACCAGTTTCAGGTATGGAGCAGTCAGAAATGTTGACAATCACTATTTTGTTCGACGTTCTGACATGTCAGCGGGACGGAATTTGTGGAAACGGTTTGACCATGTGCACATTCGGGGATGTGCCTGCTGACATTATGATGATAAACCATTTTATGTATATATTCTAGTAGGCTTTGTTGACTCAGAATATTATTGATCATTACCTCATCCAAACTGATCTATCAAACACACTTTTATTGAAATTGGGGAACAAGTCATGCCTTCCTTGCAACAGCTACTTAATGAAATGGTGTTTGACAAAATAGAGCTGATGAACTGATGTTCAATGAAAGTGCATGTCTATGAAATGAGCAGTAACCACACACACAAACACACACACACACATATATATATATATATATATATATATATATATATATATATATGGGTCAATATTACCAAAGCGAAAAACCATATGCGCGAATACCAAAACATCGACCCCTATACCGTGAAAATCCCGAATGCATTAAACAGCGAAAAAAAAATCTTATCTGTCATAATCGGCCAACCCCATCACCTGCTACATACTACCTTCCCAAACAAAATAAATAAACCACATACATACACTAACCAAACCCTACTTCCAACCTAAAGCACCAAAACCCTACCTCCAACACTACGCTAAACCCCACAAACACAACTATCTATGTACTCTCCATAACCCCTCCCTAACCCTAAGGTCCATAACTACCGCACACATCCCCTACAGACATACACCTAAACAAACAAACAAAATAAATAATATACATACATACACTTAAAAAAACCCTACAACTAATACTAAACTAACTCTTACATACATTACCTATCTATGCACTTACCTTAACCCAAATCCTAGCACTAAAGTCCTATCTATTGCACACTTATTTAGAAATTTGCGGTTTTGAACGTTCGGGGTTTACGTACTTCGCCCAATACGGTTCAACGTCTTCGTATTCGCCTAAAGGGATTTTCGATCGCGTAATAGGAACCCTATATGTGTGTGTGTGTGTGTGTGTGTGTGTGTGTGTGTGTGTGTATATATATATATATATATATATAGGATCTATATTATATGAACGAAGTTTTATAACTTCGAATACCATATGATCGATACCATATGGTCAAAGTTATAAAACTATATATATATATATATATATATATATATATATATATATGGTCTATATTATATGAACGAAGATTTATAACTTCGAATACCATATGATCGATACCATATGGTCGAAGTTATAAAACTTCGAATAGTTAAAAAAGAAAAACAAAAAACTAACATAACTGGTTAAAGCAAGGGGGCACGCCCCCTGCACCCCCCCGCTCTTTAAATATACCAACGTTGAGATAGGAGTACAGTGTAGTAAAGGGAAGTCTTCCCTTTACCGCATTATAGTGCGGTCTCAGAGTTGTTATATTTAAAGAGTGGGTGGTGTGGGGGGTGCAGGGGGGGCTTGCCCCTGCCTACAACCCTTAGTTTAGGGTTTACTCTTATTTTTTTTCACTATCCTAAGTTTTATAACTTTGACCATATGGTGTCGATCATATGGTATTCGAAGTTATAAAACTTCTTACATATAATATAGCACCATATAAATTATATATATATATATATATATATATATATATATATATATACATATATACATATATACATACATATATATGGATCTAGGACTTTTGATCGAAAGATCGAAAGCCCAAATCCATTACCACCGAAAGCACTTTAACAAAAGTGCTTTCACTGAAAAAGCGCTTTCGTTAAAGTATGTTAAAAAAAAAAAAAAAAAAAAAAAAAAAAAAACACAAATCTACTTGAATGCAGGGGGGAAGCCCCCCCCCCCCTGCGTCCCCCCACACCCCCCTACTTTAATATTCTCACTCCGAGGTCACACTACAGTGGGGAAAAGGGAATTTTCCCTTACCACACCATAGTACGACCGGAACAACAAGCATACTTACGTGAAAGTGCTGCTTCAGTGAACAGCACATATGCGCAAGTATGATCAGCAAATTGGGATTCGGTGAAAGATGCAGTCGAGCATCTGTACGGATCCTCTCTCTCTCTCTCTCTATATATATATATATATATATATATTATAATCTACATTTGTGCAGACAAATGCAGTCCGCAATCTTTTTTAACATACATAAAAGAAATCTGTCTGCATGTACACCTTTTTATGGAAGGTTTCAATTTCAGTTTCCCTCTGCATGAAATACATATTGCCAATATTTTATGAAATCTGACTGAATGTGTAGTTCAATTCTAATTTAGTACTATTTCAGAAAAGTACAGTTGTGTAAAATCTTACCACAACAGTAGATGTCCTTCTCTTCACTGTTGCAGTATTCTTCACTAAAGGGATCCCCTGCCAAGGGCAGCCCAACGTCTGGTCAGTATACCAAAACCACAGGATTTTAAGGACATTGTACATCACACGTTTGCTCCCTGGTCTTGGCGTACGGAATAAAAGTGACATACGGATGTCCATACCTCACAACTGGAAACCCCAGGAGGAACAGCATTCTAAGGAGAAGAGGAGGAACATGAGCATCCAGAAGGGAAAAAAGAAGGAATAATGAAAAGGGGGAGGAGGGAGGGAGGGAGCGAGTACTGCAATAGTGAAGAGAAGGACTTCTACTGTTATAGTAAGATTTTACACAACTGTGTACTATTACTATATCACTGTTACAGTATTCTTCACTAAAAGGAGAGCACAAAAGCTCAAGAGGGAACTTGACAGGAGGAAGTCCCAGCAGAGCCCTCAAGAAACCAATGTAGGATAACTCTGGCAAAGCCAGGACTTGCTCTGAAAACAACATCCAATTTGTAATGCTTAACAAAGGTATGGGCAGAAGTCCAATTAGCAGCCTCAAGAATGGAACTGCCATCCAATCCTTTGAAGAGAGGACCAGAGGAAACCACTTCCCTGGTAGAATGAGCCTTTACACAGGGAGAAAGACTCTTCCCATGAAAGGATTAATAAAAGGAAATGGTTTTAGATATAAATTAAGAACTTGTTTGCTTAGAAACAGCCAAACCTAGAGATCTAGGATGAAAAAAAAAATAAAAAGCTGCTCAGACCTGTGAATGTCTTTAGTCTTCTGTAAATAAGATCTGAGCTGTCTATGCAAAATCCAAGATGTGAAGAACCTTCTCACTAGGCTGCAGAGAAGGAAAAAAATGTGGGCAAATTAACAGATTAATGAAAAAATCAATCACTTTGGGCATAAAAGAAGGATTAGTATGAACAGACACCCTGTTCCTATGAAGAACTAAAAAAGGGGGAACTGCCATAAGGGCCTGCAGCTCAGACACTCTTTTAGCTGAACTAAGGACCAAAAGAACAGTTTTCCATGCTCAATGCTGCAAGGAAGCTGAAGCCACAGACTCAAAGCGAGCCTGAGTCAATTTTTCACGAACAAGATTAATGTCCCAGGAAGGAGGAATAGGTTTCCGGGGGGGGGGGGGTCTAATATGAAGGATGCCTTTAAGCAATTGTTTGACCTCAAACCTAAAGGCCAGAGGAGGAGACAAAGGCAGAAGCAGAAACAGCTGAAAGGAGAGCTTTAACTGAAGAATATGCCGACACAGCATGGAGCAATTCACACAAATATGAGAGAACCAGAGGAATCTCCACAAAAAGTGGATCCTGGTTGCTTGGAAGGCACTAGACAGAAATTAGGATTTCCTGGTAGTGGTTTTCCTGCTCTCCTGCAGAACCCGAAGCATGTACTCAGGAAACAAAAACATGCCTAAAAGGGATCAAAACCCCATCACCCACAGCATCAGCTGAAGAGTGGACAAGTGAGGATGGATGATCAACCCCTTGTCTTATGCGAATAGGTCCACCTTGTAAGGTGACTTGTGGAAGTCCTTGGCTAGGTGCAGAAAAAGCGGGAACCAATGCTGTCTGGGCCAAAGGGAGTCACCAGCAAGCTTTTAGGGAGTCTTGCTTTATCTTGAGCATGAACTTTGGCATGAGGGAAGGCGTAGAGAAACATCCTCTTCCAAGAAAAAGATAGGGGCATCCACCTTTCATGCCAGAGGACTTGGGATGCTGGTGTAAAAAAAAAAAAAAAAAAAAAAAAAAAAAAGGAAGTGGTCTGTTTAGAGGGGAGGCAAAAAGATCTACCTGAGGAGTACCCCACTGGTGGACCAGAAACACATCTCTGTGAAGCATCCATTCATGAACTTGTGTTATGGACCTGCTCAGAGAGTCTGCCACAATGTTTTGTTCTGAAAGAATATAAACACTATAAACAGCCGAAGAGTCACCACTGGACAGCCAGATCCCAAACCTGAAGAGTTAGTCTACACAGAAGATAAAACCGTATCCCCCCCCCTTGCTTGTTGATGTGCCACATCACTGTGGTATTGTCTGTAAAGTAAAGATTTTGAGAGGTCCAGGAAGAAAAAAATAGTATGAAAAGGCAGAAGAGCAAGAAGAGCTCTCATTTCCTTGATGTTGAAGTGGTCTGCTCTCTGTTGAATGAGCCAAAGACCCTGAACCTTGACAGGGCCAAAAGAAGCACCCCATCCTGTGTCTGAAGCATACAAAAATGTCCAAGACAGGGAACTGGGAGCTGAAAAGGAAGCCCTGGGTTGAGAGACAGCTGATGAATTCACCACTGCAGCTCTGAATTGAGGCATGGAAGAAGAGGGGCTAGGAAGTCTAAAAGATGACAGTGTTGGAGCCACTCTGACTTTAGGAACCACTGCAGCTTCCTCATAAGGAGTCTGGCTAGTGGTATCATAGGAATGGTGGAAGCCATGAATCCCAGAACCCTTAGAAATTCTCTGACTGCAACTGAGATCTGAGGAAGAAGGGACTGAAAAATGGCAATCAGAGTAAGATGATTGGGTGGTGGCAGGGAAGCCAGCATAGGAATGGTCTAGAGCCTGCAAAGGGAAGCCAGCATAGGAGTGGTCTGGAGCGTGCAACTGAAAGAAAAAAAAAAAAAACATGATTCTGAGAAGGAATCAGAAAGGGTTTCTGGAAGTTTATTGTAAACCCTAGGCTTTGCAAGAGAGGCAAATAGCATAGTGAAGGTGCTGAAGCAAGGTCTCTGGGGAGGAAGCCTGAATGAGTAAGGTCACCTGGGTAAGGAAAGATTGGTATCCCCTCATCCTGCAAAAGGCAATCAGATTATGACATTTGGTGAAAACCCTTGGGGCAGTAGTTGGGTAAAAGGGCAAAGCAGAGAACTGAAAATGCAAGGCAGAAGCACAGAAACAAATATTTCCTGAAAACGGGGAAGAATCAAGATGTGAAGATAAGCATCCTTGAGATCCAGAGAGACCAGGAAAGCCCTAGGAAGAAGACGAGGAAAGAGTCTGAAGGGACAGCATCTGAAAGGAAGGGATCTTCAGAAAGGTGTTGAGCTGAGAAATGTCCAGAATGGGCCTTCTTTCCTGGGAATCACAAACATTCTGGAATAAAATTCCTTCCCCTTCTGCGGAGTAGAAACTGATTGAATGATGTCTTGAGATAAAAGATCCTGAAGTACATCCATAAAGAAAGGCAGCAGTTCTCCTGAAGAGGCTGGGGAATACCCACAAAAGGAGAAAAGGATTTCCATACCATGAAGTATCCCTGACAGATGATGGACAGAACCCAAGAACCCTGAGTGATCCCTAACTAGTTGTGAAGAGACAGGGAAAGACAGAGATAAAAGAATGCAACTAAGGATGGAGGGATGCAGATAGAACCTAGCTCATCTGGAAAAGAAGGCTTCTAAGTAGTAGGAGTTTGAATAGACTTACCAAGAGGAGTTTGTCTCAAACCCTTTTTACCTTTTAAAGGAGGGCAAGACTGTCTATACACAAAGGTAGGCTTAGGGGAATAATTCCTCTGAAAGTCAAGAAAAGGGCAAACAAAAATATTTTTACATTCCTGCAAGGCATTGCCCTTTTCTTATAGGGCCTTAAAAAGCTCAGTAGCTGCAGAATCAGACATTTTTATTATCACAGAGAGCATCCATCAATTTAGCCTTAATATCATCAGGCAAAGGATGGAGGCAAAGCCAAGGGTAATGCCTCAACACAGAATCAAAAGCAGCAGCTTTAGCTGCATCATAACGGCATTTAAAAAAATGGTGAGCCACTTGGGAAACACAATCCAATGAAGAGAGAGCTGAAACCTTCTTCTCAGAATCAGGAATGACAGAGATAACCTGAGAGGCCTGAGAAGGAAGAGCTAAGACATACTTGGTCATATGGTTCAATAGCCCGAAAGGCCAAGGTAGCAGCAGTATACACCTTTTAGCCCAGCTGTTCCATGGCCCTACTTTCCTTATCAGAAGAAAGAAATTTAGTAGAAGGCAAGAGTTTATAAGGTTTATCAGAAGAGCGAGACACAACAGAGTGGTCAGCAGAGGGACATTTGTACAGAAACTTACAGTCATCAGGCACCTTATAAAACCTGTTAAGCTTTTTAGGGGCTGGAATCAGGTGAGAAGCTGCTAAAAGTGTCTAACAGGGCAGCTAGGACAGAAGTGACAGCAGACGCTTAGGTGACTCCATCTGGAGGCCTTCATAATACCTCTTATGGATTTCAGAAACCTGAGAAGAGTCCTATTTAAAGAATTCCATCATATGAGAGACAATGTCCCCAAAACAGAATTCCTCAAAGGGAGAATCTGGGTTAATGGAATCCTCCCCTTCTCAGAACCAAAGTCCAATGGAAAAGGAATCTGTGAAGAGAACGCCAAGGACTCTTCCAATCAGAAGAGTCCTGCTCCCTAGGCGTCTTAAGTGGAGTAGATGATCAATGATCGGGGGGGCAGGAAGATAAACTACCTGGGGATGTTTCAAGGCCATGAGTGCATTAAACAACCTGTGTAAAATCCTGCCATTCATGCTGGGGATCTTTGAAGCAGGTGAAATGTGATTTTTGCTTCTTTAGAGGCATGCCAGCCTTAATGACCTTAGGAGGTTTGGAATCTTGCCAACACTAGAAGTAGTGGGAACATACAAGAAATCTGGATAGCGTCTAAAATAATGGGAGGACAAAGACCGAAAAGCAGGGACATATTTTATTTATATATTGCTCTTACAAACTTAGAACGTTGTTAGAATAATAGGATTTGTGTTAACATGCATTTTCTGAATGATATGAAGTCTGAAACCCAAATGTGTCATTATTTAGTGATTTTTTTTTTATGAGGTACAGACTAAAAATATGAAGCAAAAATCTGAAGAGTCTGTGAAAATCTGGACAATTGAAAGCTATGAGTGGAATCTCCTCCTGAACAAGAATATGCAGAACGTCCCTCCGTCTTCTGATATGACCAGTCGAGGTTCCCCCTCAACATTCACAATGGACGTTTGCAGAGCAGCCGAGAACATGCGAAAACCTGGAACCATACTGGCCTCTGAAGCAGCTGTGGTGGAGGAATCCATTTGGAACAACTGGATGATCCCCTGGGCTTTCACCAGCCTCAAGAGAGACATCCGGGGGAGGTGGTACAGCAGCCAAAGCCAAACTAACTATTTTTGGTCTTCTTGGCAGATGGCTGATGCTCGGGCCAGGATGATTCTGCCAGAGCACCCTGCACCACAATGTACAATGTTGGTTCTCCAGGTAGACAGACAAGGAGGAAAGATGACTACGAAGGGTCTTATGGACAAACGCTTGACAAATCAAGCATGTAGTATGGTTGTGAGAAGCTCCCAAGCAAAAAGACACTGCTCGTGATGGACTTTATGGGGAATCTCCCTCACTGACATTTTCCCTTTCTGGATGACATGTAAACTTGCAAACCAAAAGAAAAATAAGATAAGAAAACCCCAGCAGGGCACTTATCTGAACATGGCTTGGTAATCAGCACAAATGAAGGAGCGTTCAAACATATCATCGAAGATGGCATTTAGGCTGGCAGCAAAGAAGTTCTGAGGTATGTATGTCCATATGTCACCATTTATATCCTATGTCATGAGCGGGGAGCATACATGTGAAATATGACATCCTTAAAATCCTAAGGCTTTGTTATACTGGCTGGGTGTTGGGCTACCCTTGGCAGGGGATCCCTTTAGTGAAGAGTACTGCAAAAGTAATATGTAAGGACATCCTCAGTTTTCCACAAAATACATTATACATATGGAAGTCAGTACTTCCCTACAATTATCCATCAGGTATCTGTCATAACTTTCCTATACTTTACCTAAAAAGACCAAGAAATGTGTTTTAATACATATTTTGTTATTGTGTACATTCAGTAGTTGCAAACACTGCTGCTTTATTTTACTTATCGGCAAATATTTTACTTATTTACTTAAGTGTCTCAGTGACAAACTTCCTTTGTGTGAAACTGGGATGTGTACTAAAAATGATGACACGACTCAATTCAAATGAGTGAGCAGTTGTTCCTGTAACTGTGCAGGGATAAAGCAATTATCTAGATACAGATCTCTCTGTTTGCATTCAACTTCAGCTAGTGTTAGATGTTCAGTGAAGACACTGAAAGACAGCAGCCAGACCAAAAAAAGGGAACCAACCACACACCGAAAATGCTACTCTCCACTTCAAATTTCCAGTGAGGTTTGAAAATCGTGGCATACCTTCAGGTATCCTTCAGATCCAGGATAATAATCCCCATTCCCTGGAGGAAGGGGACCAGGGGCTGAATCATTACCATGTTGAACTTCCACCTGGACATGTCTGCTGAGGGAAGAGGGCCAGGCCTGGACTCCAACAGAGCCTTCCTTGATATGAGAAGCAATCCAGACCAATATTATGTTCTTGTAGAGAGAGAAATTAGATTTTTTAGGATTTTGTTTTTCAAGGAAGACCCAGCCCTGGAAAAAAGTGACTTGGATGCATTTGGGATAAGTTAAGCGAGAGACCTGAATGAAAACTATCTTACAATCGACCTCTCAACATCCTCTTCAGCTAAAAGTCTGAAGAAATATATTCCTAGTTTTCCCCACCAACCTTTACCCTCCTTACATGGAGGGTGAGAGCTGAAGACAAGTGGGAATAACATATTCTAAGGAAGCAGGGATGTCAAAAAGAGTAATTTACTGGAATTATCCTTGAAGAACAAGTTCCAAAACTGAATACCTCCATCCCCTCAGAACCCCTTCCTCACACCTTATAGCACCTTGACCTTGTGCACCCTACCCTGAATGGGCAGAGCTCTAAAAATACCAGACAAAATACTTCTTATAAAATGGCAACTTTCTGTAGTAAGCACCCATGACAGCAGGTTCTAAAACAAAGACTCTCATTCCCATCTTAAAGCTCTAACTCTGAAACCATAGTGCCTGTATCAAGTTTTGTAAAAAAAAAAAAAAAAAAAAAAAAAAATAATAAATAAATAAATAAATAAATAAAACTCACAGGGTGTGAAGTTCTCTATACACAGATGCTTTGTATAACCTTCAGATCTTTGATAAGTGCTTTAAGAACAAACGTGATAATGTACACTTGCCCACATTTCTGCTGCATAGAAGAATCTCTCTCCAAAGTGCAGTTACCTTATAAGTTAATTATGTTAGTTTGAGAAAGTACTTCAGGCATTCCCCACAGAAAAAATACATTACGAATACTGTTCCAGTGTCACTCTGGATGGTGTTATTTCATCTGCTCAAGTATTCACTTCACTAGTTTCCCAGACTCTTGAAATTTAAAATCACAATAAGTTGCATGATGGATGAAAAGTACAGTTGTGTACACTTACCATAAATGTAGATGTTTGAGTGTATTCACTGTTGCAGTCATTACATTTGGGTTATCTGCTTGCAGGTAGCCCTCAGTCGGCCTGATTAACAAAGTCTTGGGTCCTGTGTTGGTTGCTGTCCCTTCTTCCATGAAGTCAGGGGTATAAAACATGCAGCCAATGCCATCACATCAGTTTTTCTTGACCCAGATGTCAGGTGCCCCCCTAATGGGAAGCAATTAAATATAAAAGTACAAAGATATACCCTCCAACAAAAAAGCACATACACCAAAACAGCTTTTAAGCATAGTAAAGGAAAGCAGAGGTATAGCCAAAAGAAGTTAAAGGCTGGAGGGAGGGTAACCAGGATTGCAACAGTGAATACACTCGAATATCTACATTTATGGTAAGTGTACACAACTGTACTATGTTTTTCGTGTTTCACTGTTGCTGTCATTACATTTGGGTAGATTCCCAAAGCTATGGAGGAGGAATTTAGATAGCATTAGGGCCAACTAAGGCCCTGCAAGACTGCAGTGGCAAAGCCAACTCTAGATTTAGAGAAAATTGGCAAATGATAATGCTTGGTGAAAGTATGTACAGAACTCCAGGTAGCAGCTTCTAGGATGTCCCTGGTAGGGATGCCTCTGAGAAAGGCTGCAGAGGTAGATGCAGCCTGGTGGAGTGAGGTCTGATCCCCTGGGGGATAGGTTTTCCATGGTGCTTATAGCAGAAATGAATGCAATGGCTTATCCATTTAGAAATGGCTTGCTTTGAAATAGCCTTTCCCTCTGCCCCTGCAGCAAATGCCACCAGCAGTTGTTCAGATTTCCTTTGAGGTTTAGTCCTGTCCAAGTAGAACCTAAGTTGTCTGTGCACATCTAAGGAATGCAGTATCCATTCCCCTTTATTCTGTGGATTGGGAAAGAAGGTTGGCAAATGAATGGACTGATTAAGAGCCACACAGGATACTACCTTGGGCATGAAGGATGGATTGGTTCTGAGGGACACAAAGATGATGAAAGGCTCCACTGCCATAAGGTCCTGTAATTCAGATACCCTTCTAGTTGAAGTGATTGCTAAAAGGAAAGCTGTTTTTCAAGAAAGAAATTTTAAGTCTGCAGTAGCAGCTGGCTCGAAAGGAGGTAGAGGTAGAGAGACAAAGTTAAAGTTCCAGGCTGGGGTTGAAGCTTTCCTGGATGGTCTCAAATTTTTGGCCCCTCTGAGGAACTGCTTGAGCAGTGGATGAGAGAAGAGGGGAGGTTCTGTGTTATAACGAACTGAAATGGCTGAGGTGTGGATTTTAATGGAGGAAAAAGACAGGCCCTTGTGAAGCATCTCAGTTAAGTATTGTAAAATCTGAGGTAAATTGGGCGCTGCTGTGCTCATCCCTTGAGATTGGTTCCAGGCACAGAATCTTTTCCATTTTTCAGCATAAGATTTTCTAGTACTAGGCCTCCTTGCCTCTAAAATGATATCTATCACAGGTTTGCTGAGAGATGGTAAAGGAGAGATTAAGTAATTAGCCAGGCTGCAAAGTTCAGTGTTAGAAGCTGAGTGTGCAGAATCTGGTTCTCCTGCTGAGACAGCAGGGAAGGGGTCTGAGGCAGGTGCCATGGAGATAACCATGACACACTGCACAGAAGGGGGTACCAGTGTTGGCGCGGCCAGTCTAGAGCAACCAAAATTGTCCTTGGTTTGTCCTGTTTGATTTTTAGTAGTACTTTAAAGAGCAGAGGCAGAGGGGGGAAGGCATAGACTGAAGGACAGAGCATCCACTTTCAAGGCTTGTTTGTGGGGAGCCCTTGTGCAAAATTTGTCCAACTGGCAGTTCTGGGGAGAGGCAAACAGGTCTATTATCTGGGCTCTCCCATTTGCTTGTCAACATGTTGAAAATCCTTGGTTCCAGTCTCCACTCTTGTGGGTCCATGAGGTTTCTGCTTAGTCCGTCTGCCAGTGTATTTAATTTTCCTGGCAGGAACTGAGCTTGTAGGTGCACTTGGTAGCTCAAGGCTGTGTTCCACAATGCCATGGCTAGTCTGCAGAGGGGGTAAGAATGTGTACACCCCTGCTTGTTTATGTACCACATAACAGTGGTGTTGTCCGTTTTTACCATTAGTTGTCCTGGAAGAATGTGGTCCTTGAAGGCTGTCAGAGCATTCTATACAGCTAACATTTCTTTTTGATTGATATGCAGGTGCATTTGACTTGGGTTCCATTTGTCCTGAATGCACTTCCCTGCCAGGTGAGCCCCCCCCCCCCCCCCCCCCATGCATACTCTGATGTGTCTGTTAGGATTTGGGCGGCAGGGAGTGGTGTGAAAGATAGTCCCTTGTTTTGGTGGCAGGCCTCTGCCCACCAAAGGAACTCTAGGCGTAGGCAAGGTATGACAGGAATCATTGGTTCTAGGTCTTGAGAATGTTGACACCAGAGGCTTTTTAGATACCACTGTAGTTTCTTCATATGCAGTCTTGCATATGGAATTAGAAGAATGCAGGAGGCCATGAACCCCAAGGCTTGCAGTATTTGTCTTGCAGATAGCAGGGTTTTTGTGGCCACTTGTTTGAAGTAGGTTGTCAAATGAATTTGTTTGTTTCTCTGGTGTGAGGTAAGCCATCTGGGAAGTTGTATTCAAGCTTTCTCCCAGGAATATAATTTGTTGACAGGGTATCAGTTGTGATTTATTTTTGTTTATGGTGTACCCCAGACAAGTTAGAACCCTTTTTACAAAGGTCAGATTTTTCAAAAGTATGTCCTGGCTTTCTGCCTGAATTAGACAATCATCCAGGTATGGGTATATCTGAATATTTATTTGCCTGCAAAATGCAATAACTGGAGCTAGGCACTTTGTGAATACCCTGGGCGCAGTAGATAAGCCAAAGGGCAGTGCAGAGAACTGATAGTGCGTGTAGCCTGCTTTGAAGCATAGGTATCTTCTGCAAGATTCCCTGATTGGGATGTGCAGGTATGCTTCTTTTAAATCTAGTGTTGCCAACCATGCATCTTTGCCTAGCATAGGAAGTAATTGGTGAGGAGTCAGCATCTTGAATTTTGGAATCTCCAAAAAGGTGTTTAGTATAGACAGTTCCAGGATAGGACGCAATGAATTGTCTTTTCTGGGTACCAGGAAAAGTCTCGAGTAGAAACCTTGTCCCTTTTCCTCTTCTGGCACCAGATGAATAGCCCCCATGCTTAAGAGAAAGTACTTGTTTTTGGGCCTCTCCCCACTGATATGGGGGTAGGTCTGGCCACCCAGTTAGTGTTGGCAATGGGTGGAAGTGAAATCTGTATCCCTGGGACACTATTTAAAACCCATTTGTCCTGGGTAATTAGTTCCCAATTCTTTGCATGAAGAGCAATCTTTTCCCCCAAAGGGGCTGTCAGTTGATAAGTGCTTGGAAATTTTAAAAGGAAGTCATTGAGACAGTTTACCATAGGGGGGAGTCTTATTCCCAGATTTGGAAGTGGAGGCCCCCCACTGCTTAGTTCTGTGTGCCCCCTGGGACTGAAACCTGGTGTTTTTGCTGTGTCTGGGTTTGGCTTGAGAAGACCTGGAAGGGTCTGGAAAGGACCAATTCTTAGAGGGCCAGTGCCTACTAAATCTAGGAGGCTGAACTTGTAAGAAATCTTTAACAGTTTGCATAAATTTAGCTTTATATTCCATCTTTTTAAGAACTTCCTTAGCCTTGTTGCCAAAACAGACAGTCCTGATTTAAAGGAGCATCCAACAATTTAGCTTTAACATGATCAGGCAAAGATTGCTCCTTAAGCCAAGCATGCCTTCTGAGCACAGACCCAGTAACAGCAGCCCTGCAAGAGGCCTCTAATGAATCAAAACCACATTGCAAAGTATGTTTTCCAACTTGTTCAGTAGAATGCATTAAATCCTGTAAGTCTTTATTTTCCACACAGTCAGGAATTAACATCATTTTCTGTTTAAGCAGTCCAATAACATGTTGCTGATACTTTAACATATGAAACTGGCAGTTTAAAGCCCTAATGGCCAAGATTGCAGAAGTGTAAACCTTCTTACCCCATCTATTCAGCGTCCTGGAGTCTCTATCTGAAGGGGTAGGATTTTTAGCAGTAGAAGCCTTAATGCCCTTGGGTCCCTGTGAAATAGTCTCTGGATCTGCAATAGGATTTTTGAAAAGAAACTTGTGGGACTCCGGGACCCTGTAGTATCTATCAGGTTTTCTGGGAGCAGGAGGCAGGGAATCAGAGGCCAAACTACATTCCGAAAAAGTATCATCAACAATGTCTAGTACAGGAGGAATAGCTAAAGGCCTATGCTGAGGTAGGAGAAGGAAATCCCTAAGCCTCTTTTTCGAATTAGAAAAATCCTGGCTTTCCCAGTGGAAATGCTCCCTTAAAGTATGTAAGTTTTCCCCATAAGAAAAATTCTCAGGAGGGGAAGCAGAGGGAATGGAGTCCTCTGCATCAGAATCTTCATAAGTAGATAAGGGCAAATCCAGATCATCAGAAGAATCAGAAAAAACAGAATCCTGATCAGAAGGTTCATAATCAACTTCAGTCCTAGGCCTCTTAAAGGGGGGGGGGGCTGGCTACCCCTGATTAGAGTTATTAGATCTTCAGCCATTCCTATTTGTTTTTTAGGCATACAGGCCTGAGCATGTGGCCTGGGCATCGTTTTTTTAGGCATGGATCGAGATTTAGGCCTAAGTAAAGAAGGAGGCATCGGTTTAATATGCAAGTCCGTAGGCCTGAATACACCCTCAGAAGCCGGTGCCTGCACAGCGGCTCTGGACCCATCCAAGGTAGAGACATCCGCGGGTTCCATAGTTGAAGCATCTCGCGGCATACTGGACTCCGAATGGGTCTCAGGAGAGGCTTGCGAATCAGAAGTAGCAGTTATCAGGGGCTGTGAAAGTACCTCACTGAGTACCGGCGAACTGGCA
Organism: Protopterus annectens; assembly: GCF_019279795.1. Taxonomy (NCBI): domain Eukaryota; kingdom Metazoa; phylum Chordata; order Ceratodontiformes; family Protopteridae; genus Protopterus; species Protopterus annectens. The sequence continues at coordinate 1,230,999,387 of NC_056735.1, forward strand.
ACTGGCTTAGGAGAAGCGCCGTCAGCAGTTTTGGACCTCGGCAGCCTGTCACTGTCTTTATCTTTGTGTTTTTTTGGAATCCCGGTAGTTGGATGGCTAACAGACGACATTTCTGGATAATTAAACAGAGAACCGAAATATTTAGAGGCGAAAATATACAGACGATGGATAGTGCGCTGATTAAATAAAGCACAAAACCGACAGCAACGTACGTCATGGTCAGGGCCTAGGCAAGGAATACAGTACGAATGAAAATCTTTGAGAGGTATTTGCTTTCCACAAGTAATGCAATTATTAACTTTTACTGACATCAGTAAGGAGCACGAAAAAGTTTCCTCAACGGGGTACTTAGCTTTAGTTGAAGACTTCGGTTCTGAAACTCGAAAATGAAAATTTCAACAGTCGGCCGATCGGCACTTTGTGAGCTACTTCTGCTTCGGGCACTGCACGGCAAGAAAGACTGATGTAATGGCGTTGGCTGCATGTTTTATACCCCTGATGTCATGGAAGAAGGGACAGCAACTGACGCAGGGCCCAAGACTTTGTTAATCAGGCCGACTGAGAGCTACCTGCAAGCAGATAACCCAAATGTAATGACTGCAACAGTGAAACACGAAGAACATCTGCAATCATGCAGAGACAGTTTAGGTCATAACACTCAACTGTTAAGAATTTTGCAGAATGTCCAGATTTTTGTCTCATATTTTTGTCTTGTCTGTCATAAAACTTGTGGTTTTCTAACAAACCATTGAGGACTGAAGCCACTAAATGACATACATTTGAGTTTCAGACTTCATAACCTTCAGTAAATACATATTGATGTAAAACCTGTTATCCTAGCCAATTTATAAGTTTATAAAAGCAATATTTAAAAATTTGTCCCCATTTTTGGACCTTTATCTCCCCGTTATTTTTGCTTTACCCAGATTTCTTGTGTTGAAAGGTTGAGAGCTATGGTTTAGGTGTGTGTTCATGGTATTTCCTTGGCTTCTTCTCCCAGTCCTCCAGCACAGCAATAGCATGGAGGACCATATTACTTTGGTACATCACTGTGAACAGCAGCAACCTCAAAACCCCACCACCAACACAACCAGTTGAAGACAAGCATTTTCTTTTCCAAAACAGACACCTGTGTTTCTTGGTCAAGAGGCACATATGAATTAATCAAAATTTTTTTTGATCTCATAATTTACAGCAGCTAAATCATCTGCTCGGTTGTTCCATACTGAGGGAGCAGGGTCTGAACAAGTGGTTATAGCTGTCAGACACTATACAACCCGTCTCAAGAGATTTAAATCCCTTAGGAAAATAGCTTAGAATGTCTGAAAAACAGTTCTGCAAGGAAAGGCTGGAAGTGAAGAAACACAAGACAGAAAACCGGTCATTCCACAAACGTCCCTCTTTGCAGATGATGCTACAGATTTCCATACAAAGTGTTCAGAAACATTTGAGATAAATTCTTCAAACTGAAGTCTAGGAATACATTTTCTCTGCCTAAATGCAGCATTGCTGTATTCATTATCTAACAGAAATAGACTGCAACATTACCAGCATTCCAAAGCATTAAAATTGACACATTTCCCACATAACCTAAAACATACTTAAAAACTACATGCTTTTCAAGCACACTAGAAATCCATGTTACATTGTTGAACTAGACAGAACAGACTCAAAAGCTTTGTGAGAAGCAGGTTGAAATAATTTACTATCAATAGATTTCACATTCAGATAGGTACAGTAAAAAAAAGTCACTATCAACTTCTGACCAAATGCTCTGAAAACTGCCAAAAATCACAGAACAATGTTAAATAGTCACAAAAGCCGGACAATCCAAAACAGAGCTGCCTGGTACACAATTTCACTACAATCTTCATGCTTCTATGTGGGTTTAAACATTAAAAGTCCCAACAGCAAGTTCAAAATAAAATAGTTGTATTTGGGACACATAATTAAGCCAGACAATGGGATAATACTCAAAACTTAAAAAAAAAAAAAAAAAAAAAAAAACTGTGAGGATTACCTTCTCACTACTTCATAAAATTTGCCTATGATGTTCTATCATGTATAGCCAAGTAAATTCAGGCATTAAAACAGCATTCAAATGGACTTCTATTGACCCAAAGCAGGAAATTCTGCACAATGCTTCAAAGCTGACAGAAAAGACTAGCTGATGATGCTGGCTACAAAATCTGAACTAATGCTCCCCCAATATGCATACCCAGGCTGGCAGCAACTTCCCCCTGGCAATAGGACTGGTAGTTCAGGTAGCCAGCTGATGCCTGTTGGGGGAGCAGTGTCATCTATTGAGTGGAAGAGTCTTAGGCTGGTTAGCAAGCCCTTCAGTCTTTGCACCAAATGATATACACTGTAGGGACAAAAACGAAGATAAAAAACTGAGCTGTAAAATCCCTCAGACATTACCCCATATCACCCACTTTTAGATGTTTTCTCATGGCTAATGAACATGACTTTAAACCACTGCTGCAACACAAGTTCACAACACATTTACAACCTGTACCGTGGCAGACAAATACTATTAGAACACTATAGATCAAGAACATTTGCTAAAGCTGTACATAAATGGTGGCACTGTGGCACACTCAGATAACAGCATTTCCTGCAGCATGTGATGTTCACTGAAATTGTAGTGTATAAAACACCTATTATGTCCAACATCTACAACATAAACCAGTGAATGGGATTTACAAAAATGAACTACATGTCAAAGATCTGGTCTATGTCATACGATACTCAGAGTGACCATATGACTCAAATGTCAGTCCACCAAAAGTATAACACATATTGAAATTTAGTAAAAGACTAATGCTAGTTTGGAATATGATTCATATATAGCATAGTGGAATGGTAATCATCAAACTAGTGTACAATATTGGGGCTTTCTGGAAGGAAAAAAGGAAAGAATCGCCATGGTTCAGGGCCAGTTGTACCCCAACAAGATCACGGTGAGAAAATGAAAATGAATTCTTCAGCAGCTCTTCTCCCACACAACCTACTGAATTTCTCTGAGTTGGTACACAGTGCGGGAAGGGATCAGGAAAGCGGACATACTGCTGGGCAGTTCCTTAGTATCTGGTAACTCCTTTGCCTGCACCAAGGCATCATATATACGTTGAATGCTCATGAATTATGCAGGGTGCCATGCCACAACAGTAACAAATATAGTACAGCTACAAATTGCCATGGCATATGGTGATACTAGTATAACAGCATGAATACTACTGGGAAATAATATGGAGCAGCACATGATGACCCTATGACAATCAGCAACAGACTTGTAAAGCAGAGCTGCTCCAATGCAAAACACTGCATTTAGGTATATGAAGGTGGTGCCAGCAAACATTATTTTTTTTACATAAAAGAGGTAGTAACCCATCTGAGAGAGACTGGAGTAGGGTGCATCAGAAAATGAGCACCTTTATTCTAGGGGTCAGGTCACAGGAGGAAAAAATCTTGGGAGAAGGAATCTTAGATACACACATCAGTACGCATTACATTGGGAAAGCACTTCTTGTGCTATGCTGCTCCATGCAAGCTTTGGTATGCATTCCATCAGCAAGGCCATAAAATGCACAGCAAAGGCTACCATAATAACTTTCACTATGTTTGACTGAGATATGCACAACCATGAAACAATTTACTGATGGGAAATGTGAACTTCACCAATTTAGACACCTACCACATCCTCATAAACCCTTTACTTTTTTCATGGTCACACAACAGTGGGGAAGAGGCGAAACCCCCAAAACAATGAATAGTAGTTTCACACAAACAGCAGTGCTGCACCATATATACTACTAAGAAAATCTCGAGAAAGAGAAAAAACTAAGAAATTTAGAATTAAATCACATTATCTTCAGCTGATAGTAAGCAAACCTTAATACACAAATTACATGGGCAATCAGCATTATGTTTTGAGGTTCATATGTCAAGTCTACAGAGAATAGCATAAACTGTGTTACAAGATGGATTTTATTTTTAAAAGTCAAAGCCAATTCCCTTCAGTGATTTCATGTTGAATCAACAAATTTCTTAAAAAATGTTTATTAAGTGGCACAGTGCTTAGCATTGTTGGCTCACAAGGTTTAACTTTCCATTTCAGTTCCTTGTTGGGGTGCCTTCAGTGTGGAGCCTATGTTCTCTCACTCTGTCTATATGAATTTTCACTGGAATCACTGGTTTCCCTCAACATTACAAAATACATGCTGATAAGCAAACTGACAATACTCTAAATTGCAAAGAGGTGTTTGTGCAGTGCTCACATGCATGTGTGCACATCCTGCAATGGAATGGCATCCCACAGAGAACTGGTTCTCTGCCTTATGCTTAGTGCTACAAGGTATAACTTACCTGTGACCCTAAATAGGATAAAGCAGGTATCATAAAATGAATAACTGTCTTACTACGCAATGACCAGACAATTCATAGTTTAGTCTACTCAAAATGTATAATTTTCTATGCATAATTTATTTTGAAGCTTACTTCTGTCAAGAAGGTTGTATACCCCACTACAGTGGAACAAATTCCAGACAATTACCATTTTTTTTAATTATATTTTTTGTTTTATTCAATTTTTTTTGTCCTAGTTGCCTGCCTATTCAGTCATGTTGACTAGTCAGCCCACTTATTACCTTTAGGATGACGGTCTACTGTGAGAGACCATCATTCAGACATGCATGACAGTTTTCCTTTTATGTGCCCCATGTCTCCAACCCCCGACAAGCAACATATAATGAATGTGTGTACTCTGCTGCACATATACTGCAGGAAGCCTACTACATTACTGTGGGCAAGCAAGGGCAAATACAAGTTTCCAGCATATTAGCTACATACAGTACATTCTTGGATCACTGCAGGCATGAGTGTTGCCAATAGCCAAGATTGCCTCCATCCTATAAGGTCTGGCAAGTGGGCAACTGCTGTTCATTTCTACTCCTCCAGTGTCCTGGGCACTAAATGAATGTAGAACATCTGGGTTGAAGCCAGACTTTACCTTCTATACCATGGAGCTGACCTAAAAACAGATTTTATATCAATATGAACTGAACTTCTGGTGGTCCACTTTCCTCAGCTAACAGCCACACTTAGTTTGCTACAACTATGGATAATCTCTCATTCAGATCACCTGAGTGTCTATTAAAGACTCACCAACTGAACCAGTATTGCAGCACGTGAACTGTGTGTTAAAGAAATGTGTATCTGACTAAATGTTGTACTACTATCACAAAACCATAAAGTTATTTTAACATAAAAATTGCTAATACTTTACTCCTGGCAGCTTTAACATTTGAATATACTATCATATATATGTACTATGGGGTCTCTATAAGCTTCACAACTTCACATAAATCCATCTACTGGGCATACAAACATTTACTTGATCATGGGATGAAGAGAAGAACTTTTAGTACTGGGCAGGGTATGCTACATAAATGACCTACCTACTTAAAAGGGATAGCCCCATCTTCCAATAGACTTCAAGTTAACCAGGAATTTATGACAGCCCTGCTTTGTCAATCAAGCAGCCTCTCTTAACATCTTTACTACATACTGCATAAATATTCTTTCCTCTACTTGCCAAAGTAATAATTTCTCCTCCATCTTTTAATCTGTAAAAGGGGCACAAAACTCGATGACAGGATCTTATTTGTCAGTTCCCTTAATGTTTTATAAAATGGAATGCATTATTTGTAAATGGAGCTTATAGCTCCTCTAGCTGAATGGTAAGCATTGTAGACAGTTACCTTACAAAACTAAAAATCAGGGGATCCACAAAGAAGCATTTTTGGAGCAGAACAAACAAAAATAATGTATACTTCAAGTTTAGATACTGTTAGTCATATAGACTGAAATTTTAAAAAATGGGACAAGAAAATAGTCAGAAAATAGATATATTCTTACTGAGACAACTGACAAAATTTAAATAATGTGTCCTTGCTTTGGTAATCTTTTTAATAACAGTCAGAATCTGGCAATTTCTTCTGTGAACTCTCAAACAGACGACTGTATGCACATCAGTACCAATGCATGTCACAGTGTAAAATATCAGCTACACCTCCACACCACCAGCAAGCACATTCCTGCAAACTTGCCACTGTATTAATATAAAAATATCTCCATCTTCTTTACAGCAATGCCCAACAACTTCAGCTAGCAGAAGAATCTCTTTTCCACAACAGGATGGAGAGATTACTCTGAACCCTTCAAGGATCTTTTGTAGATTAAATGACAGGGCTTGAATTCCCATTGAATTTGTGAAGCAATGCCAAAAAACTTTTTTTTTTGGGGGGGGGGGGTAAGTGGGGTACTAGCTCCCCTTACAAAACATACTTGTGCCAAAACATAGGATAACTAAACAGTTTTACATTTTGGATCAATAGCAAGAAGTACCCTCAAAGGAAAGACCTAGTCTTATTTGTGCTTCTTTGCATTTTGCAGAAAATTAATTTTAGATGGTTGTTGAACAAGTGTGTTTAATTAAATTTATTTTATGTTTCTGTATTTTGGGTTGTAGTTGAAAATGTCCATCTGGATCAGTCAACTTACTAAATTAACACAAACACACAAATATAAAACACTAGTTTATACTTTATACTATTTTTGCCCCACTGCATTTTATTAAACTTTAACTGTCCATCCTGTGTCATTCATTCTTTTTTATGACACAGTATGTGACTGTCCAGCGGTATTACCTTTGAAACATCAGCTAAGCTGAGGATTTTTGACAATGACTAATGCATCGCTACAAGACTCTCATCAATCTTCACCTGAGAAAGCTGATAACATCACGTTTTAGTCTGATGACATGACAACATGTATTCTCAGAGATAATCAACTTCAAAGACTGACACTGAGCTCATACAGCTATGACTTCTGATACCCTGATTTTATCTTGCTCAGTCAAGCTTACAGTCCATACATTTGGGCAGCTGTCTTTTTATACAGTGAAATATACCATAAGCACTTCATTAAACTGAACTTATGCCTGGGATCAAAACTTATGCCTGGGATCACTTTCACAGTAAGGATTTGATACATATTTAGGACACACTGTCAGGAAAAATGGTTTAAAGAACAGGCTAAGGTATTAGATTTTATTCTGGAAAGCACCAGAAACCATCCCATAAGACATTGCGTTCTGCTACAGGTTACCATTTTTAAGTATGACCTACCTACGCATTCTTCTTTCCCAGACAATGGCCATTCATAATTCACTGGTTCAAATGACAAGTTATTTATTTATTCTATTACTTAATAAAGACTTCTTCTTCTTCTGGATTTTCCCGGCCAGGGGTCACCACAGCGGATCACCTGTCCACACATGATTGGCAGTAGAGTTTTATTGTGTCGAGTTGCCAGCCCGGCGCCCAACCTTCCACAGAAGGCCCACACATGCACGCACTCACACCTAGGGCCAATTTAGTGTGTCCAATCCACCTACAGCATGTCTTTGGGATGTGGGAGGAAACCAGAGCACCTGGAGGAAACCCACGCGACCACAGGGAGGACATGCAGACTTCGCATAGAAGGCACCCCAGCAGAGGATTGAACCGGAGAACCTCTTGCTGTGAGGAGACAACACTAACTGCTGCACCACCGTGGCCACCCCTATTACTTAATAAAGACTACAGTGCAGAAAAATAGAGCCCCAAAAAGTTATATGCTGTAGTCTTTGTATTCTCATACTTTTATGTAATTAATTGTTACATTAATTACATTGGTAAAATGAGATATTACTCTGAAAAATATAACAGCAGCAGATGGACCATATGGAACAGGGGGAAACAGCTCTAATGTAAGCTGCTCAACTAGTATTTTAATATACAATGCACTTAAATTTTCCATATGACACACAGCTAATGACTAAAGGTCTGAGAAGTACCAGTTCACTTATCAGCTAAACAAATTAAGATGGGCAAATGTGCAAACCAACAGATGGTCCTCTTGATTATATGCTAAACCAAATGATATCCTTACATAAAAATCAGAAAACGTCACAGCTAACTAGCAGTCTTAAAAATATTGAAAGGCTTTTTTACCTTCTTGCTGACAATATGCTGATCAAAAAGGCATATAAAGAGGAGGTACCAGCAATCCATTTCCTTGAAAATGCAAGGATACCCTGACAGAGATACAATATGAATCATCCAAAAATACACATCAATATTTAATGAGTGCAATTAGCAGCCAGCTGAGTTCTTCACTTAGTATCTTCAGTTAGCAACCTGCCTCAACATAAATGTTTTTTTTTTTTTTTTTGAAAAGGGTAAGGGATGTATTGTATTTTGTCTCTAAAAGAGTAATTCTTTTCAATGAACTTGGCTTTATTATACAGAAAGCATGATATGCTGATGAGTCAGAAGGAGCTATGGTCAACACAGTATCTCACAAATAAGCCCTCAGTCCCTGTTTTCTGGGATTCATTCTGCTAGAACATTATTAATGAAGCTACTTAATGTAAAGTACCATATTAAAGGAAGAGAAAACATCTTTAAGTACTGTGAAATACTTATGCTCCTGAAGGCAGAGTAAAGAATAGTTGTGTAAAATCTTACCATAACCATAGATGCCCTCTTCCATGTTGCAGTATTCTTGGTGTGGGATTTCCTGCCTTCAGGCAACTCGTACGTCGGCTCCTATACAAAAGCTTCAGCTTGGCTGTTGCAGCTGTGTGGGACGTCACACGTAGGGCCATAAACCAGGGACCCTGTGTGTGATGTCTGCACGCACAATCCTCAGAACTTGAAGCTAAGCAAGCAAAGCAGATAGCCCAACAGGATAGTCTGCCAAAGGTGACATGTATAAGGCCCTGGGTCTCTTCTGTAACGGAGAGAGGCATCAAGGAGCAGTTAGACTGGTAGAGTCAATGAGGGGGAAAGGTGGGTGGGAAGGAATACTGCAACATGGAAAAGAAGGACATCTATGGTTATGGTAAGATTTTACACAACTATTCTATGTCCCTCTATTCCTATGTTGCAGTATTCTTGGTGAGGGAGAGTACCACAGCTTAGTTTGATGAAAGGGTAGAGGATGCAGAAGATGCTTCCACAAAGCCTTGTAGGATTGCCCTGGCAAATCCTGCACGTGCTTTAGAGATTTGGTCCAATTTGTAATGTTTGGTGAAAGTGTGGATAGTGGACCATGTAGCTGCTTCCATAATGGAAGCTGTGTCCATGCCTTTTTGGAAGGCCTTGGAAGTGGCCACTGGTCTTGTGGAGTGTGCTTTAACCCCAACTGGAGGAGTTTTTCTGTGGTGTAAGTAGCAGAGACCGACTGCCTTTCTAATCCAGGATGCCATGGTCTGTTTGGTTACTGCCTTGCCCAATGCCCTGGGGTGGAAAGACACAAAGAGTTGTTTGGATTTCCTAATGTCTTTAGTCTTGTCCAGGTAAAATCTCATTTGCCTGTGGACATCTAGGGAGTGGACTAACCTCTCTCCTTGGTTAATGGGAGAGGGGAAAAATTGGGTAAGTGAATGGATTGATTTAGAGAAGTCATTGACTACCTTGGACATGAAGGAAGGGGTTAGTTCTCAGTGTGACCCTGTCCCTATGAAAAATGGTGTAAGGTGAGCATGCCATTAAGGCCTGTAGCACAGAAACTCTTCTGGCAGAGGTAATAGCCACTAACAGTACTGTTTTCCAAGTACAAAACTGTAGAGAGGCTGTATTGGCTGGTTCGAAGGGGAACTGGGTGAGTTTTTCCAGGATGAAGTTCAGGTCCCATGGAGGAGGAGGAATAGGCTTCTTAGGTGGTCTGATGTGCAAGACCCCTTTAAGGAAGAGTTTCACATGTAGCCTGGCTAACAAGGGAGGATCTAGAGGTAAGCAGGCTGATAATGCAGAGAGGTGCACTTTCACCGATGAATAGGAAAGTCCACCCTTTATAAGTTGACACATATATGAGAGGACTAGGGGGGTGTCAGCCTCATAAGAGTCCCTTTCCTGTCCCAGACACCACTGAGTAAATCTTTCCCATTTGGCAAGGTATGATTTTCTAGGAGTGGGTTTTCTGCCTCCCTCAGGACTGATAGCACGTCCTCTGAATAGTGGTGTCTGAATGGGGTTAGTAATTTATCACCCACAGAGTCAGGGATAGCATTTGCAAGTGTGGGTGTAGGAGAGTTCCTTTGTCTTGTGTCAGAAGGTCCACCGTGTGGGGTAACTTGCAGTGATTGCCCTTGGCTAAATTGTATAGAAAGGGAAACCAGTGCTGCCTTGGCCAGTAGGGAGTCAGTAGCAAGATTTTTGGTTTGTCCATCCTGATTTTCAGAAGGACTTTCTGAATCAGAGGGAAGGGGGGGAAGGCATACAGGAACATCCCCTCCCAGGGGAAACTGAAGGCGTCTACTCTCCAGGCTTGGGAGGAGTAAGTCTTTGTGCAGAAGGTCTGCAACTAGGAATATCTTATCCTTGTCTGGGTTCAGGGAGGACTTCTTGAGGTTTGGGGTGAACCCTAGACTTTGTAGACGGGACATAGTGAAGTGTAGATGCCTTAAGAGGGAATCTTTGGACTGTGCTAAGATAAGGATGTCATCCAGATATGGGTAAATCTGGATTCCTTGGATCCCGCAGAAGGCAATGGCTGGAGCTAGGCACTTTATAAATACTCTTGGGGCAGTGGATAAACCAAAGGGCAAGGCCATAAATTGGAAGTGCGAGGATGGGCCAGAGAAACGCAGGAAACGTCTGTGTGAGGCCCTGATGGGAATGTGCAGGTAAGCATCTTTTAGGTCCAAGGTGACCATGAAAGCATTTGAGGGTATGAGGGGTAACAGCATGAGAAGTGATAGCATTTTGAAGGTGGGTACCTGCAGGTAAAGGTTTAGGAAGGAGAGATCCAAAATGGGTCTCCAGGGACCGCCCTTTCGAGGGACCAGGAACAGATGGGAGTAGAATCCCTTTCCTTTTTTCCTGTGGGAACTGGCTCTATTGTGCCTTGTTGCTGCAGGTCTGACAGAATTTGTGGAAGAAGATGGCATTGGTTTTTTTGGGGGAAATTTGTTTCCAGGATAGAAAGTATCCTTGTTGAATAATGGATAATACCCATTGGTCTGTAATGTTTTTTTGCCAGAACGGGAGACAGTGGGTAAGGCGAGCTGTGAGGGGCAGATGGGTAAGGCAGTCACATATTATTAGGACCTCCCCTGTCCTGAAAGTGTTGTCTAGGCTGAGGAGGTGGGCCAGTAGGCCTGGATGAGGAATGTCTTCTAGTTCTTCTACTGGGTCTGGAGGAGGAGGCAGCAGAATGCGGGTTACGCCTAACAAAGGTAGTCTTGTGAAAGTCTAGTCTTCGCTGGGTAGTTCCTATAAAATTTGGGTATAGGGGATACCAGGAGATGTTTTATATCCTATAATTCTTTGCTTTTTTCTTGCAGATTCTTAAATAGGTCTGCAGATTACTTTCCAAAGAGGAAGCTGTAATCCAGGGGGGCGTCCAAGATTTTGGACTTGAAGTCCTCTGGCAGATTCTGTAGTCTAAGCCAGGAATATCTCCTAAGGACAGATGCTGATGCTGCAGAGCGAGCAGAAGCTTCTGCAACATCGTAGCTGCATCTTATGGAGTGTCTAGCCACTTGTAGGGCTAAGGACAATTTGGAGGAGATATCCGTTTTAATGGGACTGTCAGGGATTGAATACAGCATAGAGGTGGCTTGGGATAGTAAGTCCACAGCATACTTGGTCATGTGTGTTTGATAGTTAATGGCTCTGAAAGCCAAAGTGGAGGAAGTGTGTACACCTTCTTGCCTATCCTATCCATGGATTTGCTATCTTTATCTGTGGGCAATAGGGAGGCAGAAGTTAACAACCTAGACTGTTTATCAGGGGCAGTGGCAATCACTGCTGGGACTGCTAAGGATGGCTTTATGAGGAATATTTGTTCCTCTGGCAACTTGTAGAAGCAGTCTGGGCACTTAGGTGCAGGAGGCTGTGAGTCAGGTGTTCTACAAGCTGCAGTAAAGGCATCCAAGTATGCTGGAAGAACAGGGGGTACAGCTGCAGGGGGGGACTCCACTTGCAGCAGTTCAAAGTATCTTTTTTGGGTTTTTGTCATTTGGGAAGTATCCCATTTGAAATAATCTTTCATTTTGGTGACAGTTTCACCAAATGTAATGTCTTCAGGTGGAGAATCCCCTTCCACAGAATCCTCATCAGGAGAGTAATATTCCTTGGGAGAAGCAATCTGGGATGCATAAGAGACGGATTCACGCATGGAAGAGTAGGAAGATTCATGTTCTTCTTCCTCAAGGAGGGGAACCATGGGGATGGAAGAAGCAGAGGGAGGCCTAGGGCTTAGCAGAGGCAATGTAGTTGTGGGTGAGGCAGAAGGCCTAAGGGCCATAAAAGCCTGCATAAGCGAAGAGGTGAAGGCCTCCCAGTCTGGAGGGGCTTTAGAAGCAGGAGTAATGTATTTTATTTTCTGCTTCTTTTTGGTTGGAGTGGCCTTAGGAGTCAGTCTAGAGCCGGGTTTGGCAGCGGCTGTATCCGAGTTCTGGATCCCGGTCGAAGGAACCACCAAATCTGGTTCCCCCTCGACATCGACAGGCGTTGGTGTCTGAGAAAGCTCTGTGGACATGCCATTCGTCGGCTGTGCAGCAGCCTCCACAAGGGAGGTCGATGGAGCCGACTGATCTGCCGAGTGCTCAACTCCTACATCGGCAGTTGGTGGGGTGTCCGCGTGCGAAGCGGCAGGCGATGAAGGCCTAGGCATCTTGGCCTTCTTATGAGGAGGTTCTTGGGTGGCCTCCATAGCAGGATCCATCCTGAGAGCCAGCTGTTTGAGGCGCTGATTTTCTAAGTAAAGATTTAAAGATTTAAAGCTGTAGGCGGCTATGTAAGGTCTTAGGAACAAAAGATTTACAAACAGGGCAGGCGTTATGGTCGTGTTCCCGGCAGAAAACGCATTTGTCATGGGTGTCCTTATGGGGAACTTGGCGCCTGCATTGGCACTTTCCCTTTTTCCCTGATATTAGCTGAAAGCTACAACAACCAAGTCTAAGCAATGTGAAAGATCGGTAAAATATTGGAAATGCAAAAACCCAATGGGTTACTTATCTATAGTCGATCCAACATCTGGAGAGCGATCGTATGAAGCGAAGTAGTCTGCAGCTGAAAACTTCTGAGGATTGTGCGTGCAGATGTCACACATAGGGTCCCTGGTTTATGGCCCTACGTGTGACGTCCCACGCAGCTGCAACAGCCAAGCTGAAGCTTTGGTGTAGGAGCCGATGTACGAGTCACCTGAACGCAGGTAATCCCACACCAAGAATACTGCAACATAGGAATAGAAGGACATCAAATCTTTATCTGCAGTTAGATATTTGTGCTTAAGTTTATACTTTTGACTTCTTCTGGAATGGTGACAGAGTACACAGCAAAGCAGGTCCATGATGTCTTATGTTTGCTTCTAGAACATCTTTACAGAGTAGCTTTTATTTTCTTAATAACTTAAAACTAGATTTTTGCACCTGGAATTTAACAGAGATGTTACTGCATATAAGCAGGTGGGGTGAGAAAATGAGGAAATTCTGGGAATGCCAACTTATTTTCATATCAGGCAGCGACTAAGTGACAGTGTGTTTGTGTATCTATATGTCCACATGCAAGTGAATAGGGGTTGTTGAACAATTTTGATAAATAGTCCAGAAGGTGCTCGCCAAAGGATGGGTACTATTAAATGTGATCTGCTGCAACAAGGCATCTTTTAAAGAGGATCAGTTCTGATCTTAGAGTTGATTAATCTAAGAATGTATCTTACAAATAGAATTTATTTATTTAGACCAGAATCAGGTCAGCATTTATCAAGTACAACAGAAAACAAATGGCACTTTGAGCCCCAGAAGCAGGTTCAGCTACTAGTAAAGGGTGGATGCCAGAATCAAAATGACAAAGACTTAAGAACAATTCTGGACATACTCTTGATGACAAAGTATCCTCCTTTATTAAAACAGGCAGCCATGAAGAAGCATGGATGTTTCTACAAAATACAAATATGTTAAGCAATGTTCAAGAGTCTGTTACTTTCTTACTAAGGAATCTGCAACACACTCAATTCTGAAAACGTATCCTTGCTGACAATACATTTCTTACCAGAGTAACTAAAGAAACAAGTAAACAAGTGTTTGCTTGTAAAAGAAAGGTAACAAGATAACAATGTTGACAGATGGCAGAGCTGTGGACTGTAATACTAGCCTTTATGATGAAGTTAACAGCAGAATATAGCAGTGGGTAAATACACTATGTTAGGCACTGTCGTGGAATTTCTGTTCTCAACTCTCCAAATAAGCACACATGATGTAAAATGCTGCAATGCCCAGAATGAGAGAAAAAAACTATAAGAAAAAAATGTTACGAATAGTGTTTCTCTGTACAAACTGAAGGAAGGAAGCAGTGGAATCCAGATTCACTGTAACAAATGACAAACACGACACTGCGAGAGTGAAGATCAACAGACAGCAGTGAAAAGAGAATGCAGTATACAAAAGCAATATGCAGTACAAAGGAATTACTGGATACCAAGAACACTTTGTACAGTGCAACCAAATTTGGGGTTAGGGATTCTTTAATTGTTAGAAACTGCATATTTGTATACTAGTAAAAGATGAGTTCAGGGATGAAGGGTTGGACTGAATGCCTAGAGCAAAACTGATTAATATGCTCAAATGATGGGCAAAGTACACAGGCTATTAAACTGCATCTGTAATGAGGTCTTAAAGATTATGTCACTCTATTTTGTCACCACAAAGTCCAGATTCTGTACAGGGAAGCAGAAATTAAGACAGGCTACTTACAGAGGAGCAATAGAGATCTGCACATTGAATTTTCTGTATCCTAAGCAATAATTTGTTGCATCTAGTACTACTGCTAGCTTGGATGAAACTGTATGCTGAATTTACCAAGTGTATGGAATGTGCAGCATTTATATTCCACATCATCTATATATGGCTCAAGGCACAATCTGCTTACAGCAAAAGTCCTGCACACAGGAACAGAAATAAAAAAAATAATTAATACATCACTTTCATAAACAAAATCTGATTAGAAATCTTACTATTTCATCCAAGACACATGGATTTTACTTTGATTTGTACAGTTGATCAAGCAGCTGCTGTGTAGTCTGTGCCTGTAGCTTTACTCTTCTGTGCACTACCTGCATCCTTGGTTTGTGCATTAATATGTAGCAATGGTTACTGTTGCCTTCTGCTTGCAGCCATTAGAAATTCAGGTTCACAGTATTACAGTCTGCAAGTTACCTGCAAACAACCAGGCACAGAAAGTTCTACAATGAAGAAGCCTGTTGCTCAGATCAATATAGATGTACAGTGATTTGTTAGCACCTATTACATCTTGCTTACAGATAAACCATTAAAGGAAATACAGTAGATAATAGACCTAGGAGATACAGCTTTCTGCCCACTAGCAAACGTGTGTAACATGACTATCTCTTTTTGGATAAGCAAGACTGAATAAGCAACACTAGAAAACAAACAAAAAAAAACTACAATATTCTTCAGTCAGAATCATAAACAAAAACTAGCTATTTACGACTAATTTTCAAATTAAATACTGGATACTGTATAAAAATGTAGGCCCATCAAACTGGCTTTTATTCTGTGGCACTTTAGTATTCCATTTAATGCAAGCTACAGATCATACAGTTTACACATGAAGGTTTCTGCTTCATTAGAACTATTTATAGCAAATGGTTTTGTTCATATTTTCATGAAGAATCTCCTTTGGTTGCCAAAACTGCAACAGGACTGAAGTTTAGAAACATGCAACTGACCTTCTTCAATTCTGGTGGCCCTGGAAGATAACTCATGGACAAAATGACTAATAGCACGAAGCCTTCCTCCATTTAGAGATGAAATCTGGTTTTGGAGGAAAATACCTATCTGCATTTATCTTTGGTTAGTGATAACAGAATACTTTAGCATAGTATGACTACATGATACAGCAACAATACATTTTACATGAAAATTAACAGAACTTTTACCTTTTTTTACATAAGGGATTAGTTATATAATTCCCTAACCTGAGAAATATTATTATTGTTAATTTAGAACAGTATAACATATATTACAAAGCAGAATAGCTAAAAAAATAAAGAATTCTTCACAGTACTAATAAACCTGTTACTGTGATTAATTGTGCTTTTTCGGATTAAAAATATACAACACTCCAAACAAATTTACACTGTCTATTAAATCATATGGCATGGATGTCAGACTACTCATGATTTTCATTTAAAAAAACATTGAAATACATTTAACTTCAAATAAAACCTGCAGTATGTCTTCCATTCCAAACCATTATGTCTCCTGGACCTTTCTTTTAGGATTTTACAATATTTTGTTAAATACTACAAATCTCCTCATGAACAACATAATCTTTGAGTTTAAACGATGTATATTTTCAAAGCTAGAATACAGCAGACAAAACTAACCAAATAAGATATCTCAGTTGTAAGTAACTCATTAGGACACAGTATTAACAGAATATGTCAGCGCAATTTAACCAATCTCTTGCACTTTAAAATATGCTTCTGCCATAGGAGTACCTTCAGAGAATACTTTAGTACATTACAATTCAGATTCTCTTATTGCTGACATGAACAAATAAAAAGTCATACATCTAAATTAAAGCACTAATGCACCTGCATTTTATCAACTTTAAATGTTTGGGGAATAATCCTTCTGTTGCCCATTTATGTTTGAGGAAATCATGTCCACAGACTCTTAAGCATCTAAATTTTCTCACTCACAAAAAATGAGTCACAATGGGACATGTCACTACTTCATAAGCAGAGCTCATTGGGTAATGCATGAAGAAAAGCAGGAAACATGAGTGATGCCAAAGTAGTACAATAAACTGAAAGGAGGGAGTATGGAAATGGAAAGGCTCAGAAATCTCTGCAATATGCTTTACAGGCCTGTTAAATGCCCATCAAGAGCAGAAAAATATGCCAAGGTTCCACATTCATGATGGCCATTCATACTGTAAAAATGATTCTTGTGCAACAATATGAACACAAACTGACCACACAGACTATTTGTAATGTGAAGCTGCAATCTGGCATTTTACAGTTATTTTACAGTTATGTTAAAAGTCCAAGCACAGATCAACAGTGTGTTCTGGTAAGACAGCATTTATATTAACATTCTGTACATAAACCTTAAACAATGGGAACAGCCACATTACAAAACTTGTTAAGCAAGCAATGATCACGGATCATAAGAACAAAAGCAATGCATATTAACACAAAGTAATAGTTTTTTTTTTAATGCGTGTCACACGTCTTTCTTCTGAGAGAATTTTATGTGCTGCTGTTCCCGAAACACACATGCACAAGCTGCCCTGCAAGTTGGCACTGACTTACTCATCACGCTTGATGTCTAGTAAAACAATCAAAAGAGAATACTAAAGCACACAAGGCATTAGTAAGCAAATGCTCTACACTCCTAAACAAGAAGGCATGTGCATCTACTACTGGCAATCCAGGTTTGACTTTGAGCCTTACTCAAAAACAGCCAGATTAGGGGTGTGTGTGTGTGTGTGAGAGTGTGTGTGTGTGTGTGTGTGTGTGTGTGTGTGTGTGAGTGTGTGACAGAGTTCTTTTTGATTTTCCTGAGACCCAAGGGCCTCAAGGTGGGTGAAAGCATTCACTTAATGTGCCTACAGACATCGTTGGTACAGAGCATTCATGTCTGCACATGTCCAGGCATGCTGTGCTTGGTACACTATATGCCAGCACTAACAAATTATTTAAGTGCAAAAAGACAAAGCCCCCTACTCCCCTCCCCCCGCAGCCATATGACAGTACTATGTTCCCTGGGCTCACAATTCTTAGAAGGCCTCCTAAAACTATTTATGACTGAGGTAAAGGAAGTGTGATAATATGTCAGTGGGGCTAGTGAACCAAAAGCCTGGGAATGGCTGTGGGAAGATCATCTCCCGGAAACAAAGATTTCTGAAACAAAAGGGAACTAATTTGAACAAAATGCAAACTTCCCTATACACATAACCTTGACTGCTGGATTACAGAATTGGCACAATTCAGTATACTGCAAAGGTTTCATGCTTAATGTTGTTGTCTTTCGGCTTTTCCCGGTTGGGGGTCGCCACAACGGAACTCCGGTCCGCTAATGATTGGCAGTAGATTTTATGAACGTCGAGGTGCCAGCTCGACATTCAACCTTCCACGAAGGCATGCCCATTTACGCATGTCTTTCGAATGCCCATCCAACCACGGGGAGGACCTGCAGACTCCACACAGAAGGCACTCCCCGCACTCCAGCCAAGAATCGAACGGGAGAACCTCTTGCTGTGAGGCAACAACGCTACCGCTGCACCACCACGGCTGCTCTAAAGGTTTCATGCTTAATGTGATTTTTACATTTGCTGCCTTAAAATCTGATTTAATGATAAATAAATAATGGAGTCAGAAAATAAAAATTCACACAGTGCAATGCTCTGAACTCCTCCCTAACTTAATTTTAGCTTGGAAGGAAACTACAGACTAATCTCAAAGAGTACTCACACTTCTACTATGCTTTTTAAAGTGGGCTTAGACAGGCTGAGGATTAGACCACCTGGTACAAGGCAAAAATAATTTTTAACTACGTCTTCTCTTTGCCAACTGAATGACATTTTTAATAATTGAACTGCCAGAAATAAGATATTACAGTGGATGGAACAGTACTCCTTCAGAGAGGAAAAAAAAGTAGTCTGGGAGAAGAAAGTAAGGAGGGTGGAGCAAAATAAAGCCATACCTGTTAAGAATGTTAGGAGTATTCAATTGCTTAAAAGAGGTCGCCCTGCTAGACAGGGGTCCAGGGAAGTAAATAGTGTGGAAGAAATAGCCAGGGAATTGTTATGGCTAGGCTTGTATAAGGCCCTAGGGCCGATAGCCTAGTACCAACCTATGAACGTATGAACAAAAACTGGTCTAATAAATAATACACTTAACATGGTTTTGGTGAGCGAAAACCTAATTTCATTTTTCAGTTATTTTTTTCCTGTGCTTGCAGAATGCTTCTTATCCAGATGAAGTTTGTAACTTAATTTTTTCTTATGGTGAAATAATTTAATGTGGGTGACAATGAATGGCAACACTGTTGCTGCTGACGCATTAAATTGCATGTGAACATCTGTATATAGTGCTGCTGCTGCTAACACTAGGCTGTACATCAATGTCCACTACTCACAGCAGCAGTGCAAAGTAAAGAAAAACACTAGCTATCATTTTAACTGTTTTAAGCTGCGTTTGCCCTTCAGTCTTTGGGAAAGAATTTATTTTGCATCACATTTACATCATAAACACAGAGGCACAGAACCAACAGATAAAACCAAAGAAAGTCTGAACTATCTAACTGAACTTAAAGCAATGGGAAAGCTACACTACACAATGCCATTTATAAAATGCTGTCAGAATTATGTAGAAGTTGAACTAGGATGAGAACAACTTTAGTTTTAGCTGGAGATTTTCATGTACAGCCACTTTATTCTTGAGGCTCCTTCAGCACCATGACTTCAACAGGCATTACTTGTGATCCTGTAACACACGGGTGGTTCTTGGTCACTTATTACATCACATGCAATAAGGCTACAACTCTTGCATAAATAATAATAATAAAAAAAAACAGAACCAACCACTGTATGCCAAACAAGTCTTCAGATCGAAGGGTCATGTTTTATATATTAACTGCAAATTTTCCAACACTCAGATTAAGGACCACAATGACCCACTGCTTCCAAAAGACTGCAGCAAAAAAAAAAACAAAAAAAAAAAACAACAATAAATAAATAAAATAAGTTCAGCCATTACTGGGTCTTCAATTCCCCCTACCAATCCAGAACTTTGCTCCCCAGCTCTCATCTCTACACATTCTACATCTAAAGTTAGACAAACTCAGAGTGGGGTCCCTACCCTCCACACCCTCAACCTCTATACCATCTCTAGGTTCATAACAACTAAATGGAAATGAAAAGTAAATGTATTCCCCCTTTCTTTAAGGTGCTGCAATATCACAGGTAGTATACTTAGAGATCAGGAGTGGGCTGTAAGAAGATGTACATGATCGGCCTTACTAAGGCAAACTACAATGGCAAAATAAATGGTGAAACCATGCTGATCAGGAAACTGGGTATGGCAAAGTATGTGGTGGTAGGTCAAAGCAGAACCATATAGAATTGGCTGTCCGTGTATCATAATACTGACAGAAACAAAACTGCTCTCTCTGCAAAAAGTAAAATGAAAACAAAACTTTACCATAATGATAGGTCTGTAAGAAGGACCACCTTCAGTAACCTCTAGGGCTTACCACTGCTAGCATTACGACTGCTTGGCAAATGAGCCTTTCATAGGCTCCCCTCACATCCTCCTTCCTGTCATGCACCACATCACCAGCTCACTCATTTCTGAAGCCTGTGGAAAACTGAAGCTTATCTCACTGGAGGAGGGGAGATGAGAGAAGGTGAGGAGCACAGACAGGTTGTGTTATCGCAGATGGACAATCTTCATAAAGGTCCATCATTTTGGCAAGTGCTCACAACTTTCATATCCAATTAGAAAATTCCCATCTTCAGAGTCCCTAGCTTTCAATGCAGATGGCCACTCTCCTAAGAATACCCCCCAGTAATGGCCGCTTCAAAAGTAGCACTTTCTATAGTACCTCATAAATATGTTAAGTGAAGATCATATTGCGGCCACACAGATATTGTCTAAAGTGGCTTTATGGGAAAAAGCTGAGGTAGAATACATTTCCCTACTGGAATGAGCCTTCAGGGCTGCAGGTTAGCAATGTGCTTTGTTTACGAAAATAAAAGGAGAAACAGGTTGCTAACCATTTCAAAAGGGTATGCTTGTTTACTTTCTTACCCAATCAGTACTTAGAAAAGACAAACAGCTAACAGTTGTTCCTAACTTAGTTCTTGTCTGCTAAGATTCTAAGCTATCCATGGACATCTATGCAGTGAAAGAGGAATTCACTTTGTTGGGAACAATCTGGAAAGAGCAAAAATAAAGTTGTCTCCAGGACAAGAACATCAAGATAACCTTGGTTTTTAGTACGTCAGGTGTTTGATGGGGCTTGTGAGGTGAAGATGGTAATGTCTACACCTACGAGGGGGAAGCTGAGGGTACTACCACCTACTCACTGCCACAATCCCTTTGAGGAAGAGTGCCAATGCAAATGCCAAGACTGGTGGTAGATGTTGGGTTCAGCAAGCCACCTCTTGGTGGTGGCCCTCGGTGTGTATTAACATAGGGAGGCACTGTAGGCCTTCGCAGTGATGCGAGTCACATGTCCCTTTTTCTAGGACAGGGTTGAGGTCATTACAAATGTCTTCACTGGTGTGATTGAAAGGAAGGACACAAAGCAACCTTGTAGTTACCTGAATGATGTCCTCTTTAAGACAGTTTTTGCCCAGGAAATGGGTGAAACTCCCAGACAACAAATGTGCCAAGTTCGACTGGGGAGGCTTGATGGTTGGTGGCCAAAAGTGCTTGCTTATATATATATATATATATATATATATATATATATATATATATATATATATGTATATATATCTAAAGGGGGTTGTGTAATGATGGAAGAAGCTAGAGTCACCTTCTCAAACTAAATATCCCATGGTGGAAAAACCTGGGTTTCTTGGGGGCCTAAGTTGGAATTTCTCTCACAAGAAAGCCTGGAAACTTTGAAAGATGCTAATTAAGAATCATCTTGCCTGGTGTGAAAGTCATAGATGATCACCATATGAACTTTCACAAAAGAATATGGCTGAAATCCAAGCTTTCCAAGTAGTGCTGAACTTACTGAACTGGGTTACAGAAAGGGCCTAAACACCTACTGGTAGCCCAAACAGAAATGCCAGTCACTTCTACTAACATGTTTTCTGAGTACAATTTCTCTAGATAGATGACATGATGGAGATTACTCTATCTGGAAAATCCTGGCACTTGGCTATCAAGGGAAAGTACAGTTGTGTACACTTACCATAAATGTAGATGTTCGAGTGTATTCGCTGTTGCAGTCATTACATTTGGGTTATCTGCTTGCAGTAGCCCTCAGTCGCCCTGATTAACAAAGTATTGGGTCCTGCATCGGATGCTGTCCTTTCTTCCATGACATCAGGTCATCAGGGGTATAAAACATGCAGCTGACGTCATTACATCAGTTTTTTTCTTGCCCCAGATGTCAGGTGCCCCCCCCTAATGGGGAGCAATTAAATCTATAAATACAAGGATATACCTCCAACAATAAAGCAAATACAACAAAAAACTTTTTGAGCATAGTGAGGGAGAGTAGAGGTACAGTCAAAAGAAGAAAGGGGGCTGGAGGGAGGGTAACCAGGACTGCAACAGTGAATACACTCAAACATCTACATTCATGGTAAGTGTACACAACTGTACTATGTTCTTCGTGTTTCACTGTTGCAGTCATTACATTTGGGTAGATTTCTAAAGCTAAGGTTGGGAGGAGGAATTTATAGAATTAGGACCAGCTATAAGGCCCTGCAAGACTGCAGTGGCAAAGCCAGCTCTGGATTCAGAGAAAATTGGCAAATGATAATGCTTGGTGAAAGTATGTACAGAACTCCAGCTAGCAGCTTCTAGGATGTCCCTGGTAGGGACGCCCCTGAGAAAGGCTGCAGAGGTAGATGCAGCCCTGGTTGAATGAGGTTTGTTGCCCTGTGGGATAGGTTTTCCATGGAGCTTATAGCAGAAATGAATGCAGTGGCCTATCCATTTTGAAATGGTTTGCTTTGAAATAGCTTTCCCCTCTGTCCCTGCAGCAAATGCAACCAGCAGTTGTTCAGATTTCCTTTGAGGTTTAGTCCTGTCCAAGTATAATCTATAGTTGTCTGTGCACATCTAAGGAGTGCAATATCTGTTCCCCTTTGTTCTGTGGGTTAGGAAAGAAGGTAGGCAAATTAATGGACTGATTAAGAGCCACAGTGGATACCACCTTGGGCATGAAGGAGAGAATGGTTCTGAGTGACACCCTGTCCGCATGAAAGATGATGAAAGGCTCCACTGCGATAAGGGCCTGTAATTCAGATACCCTTCTTGCAGAAGTGATTGCTAAAAGGAAAGCTGTTTTCCAGGAAAGGAATTTTAAATCTGCAGTAGCAGCTGGCTCGAAAGGAGGAAGAGCGAGTTTCTCCAAAACAAAGTTAAGGTCCCAGGCTGGAGTTGGAACTCTCCTGGGTGGCCTTAAATTTATGGCCCCTCTGAAGAACTGCTAGAGCAGTGGGTGAGAGAAGAGGGGAGGCTTTGTGCTATAATGAGCTGAAATGGCTGGAGGCATGAATTTGATGGAGGAAAAGGACAAGCCCTTATGAAGCATCTCAGTCAAGTATTGCAGAATCTGAGGTAAATTGGGCACTGCTGTGCTCATCTCTTGTGATTTATTCCAGGCATAAAATCTTTTCCATTTTGCAGCATAAGATTTTCTAGTACTAGGCCTCCTTGCCTTTAAAATTATATCCATCACTGATTTACTGAGGGATGGTAAAGGAGAGATTACATAATTAGCCAGGCTGCTAGGTTCAGGGCTTGCAGCTGAGGGTGCAGAATCTGATTCTCATGCTGCGACAACAGGGAAGGAGTCTTGAGACAGGTGCCATGGGGCCAAACCTGACACACTGCACAAGAGGGGGTACGTACCAGAGTTGGTGTGACCAGTCTGGTGCAATTAAAATAATCCTTGGCTTGTCCTGTTTGATCTTTAGTAGTACCTTGGAGAGCACAGGCAGCGGAGGAAAGGTGTAAACTGATAGGTTTTTCCAGCTGCAGGGTAGAGCATTCTCTTTCCAAGCTAGGTTGTGGGGAATCCTTGTGCAAAATTTGCTCAATTGATGGTTCTGGGGGGAGGCAAACAGGTCTATATCTGGGGTCCCCCATTTGCTTGTTAACATGTTGAAAATCCTTGGTTCCAGTTTCCACTCGTGTGGGTCCATGAGGTTTCTGCTTAGTCCGTCTGCCAGTGTATTTAGTTTTCCAGGCAGGAATTGAGCTTGTAGATTCACTTGGTAGCTCAAGGCTGTGTACCACAATGCCATGGCTAGTCTGCAGAGGGGGTAAGAATGTGTACCCCCCTGCTTGTTTATGTACCACATGACAGTGGTGTTTGTCCATCTTTACCATTAGTTGTCCTGGAAGAATGTGGTCCTTGAAGGTTGTCAGAGCATTCTGTACAGCTAACATTTCCTTTTGATTTATATGCAGGTGCATTTGACTTGGGTTCCATTTGCCCTGAATGGACTTCCCTGCCAGGTGAGCCCCCCCATGCATAGTCTGTTGCGTCTGTTAAGGTTTGGGTGGCAGGGGGTAGTGTGAATGGTAGTCCCCTGTTTTGGTGGCAGGCCTCTACCCATCAAAGGAACTCCAGGCGTAGGCAAGGTATGTTAGGAATCATTGCTTCTTGATCCTATGAATGTTGACACCATAGGCTTTTGAGATACAATTGTAGTTTCCTCATATGCAGCCTTGCATATGGAATTAGAAGAATGCAGGAGGCCATGAACCCCAAGGCTTGCGGTATTTGCCTTGCAGATAACTGGGTTTTTGTGGCCACCTGTTTGAAATAGGTTGTCAAATGAATCCGTTTCTCTGGTGTGAGGAAAGCCATCTGGGAAGTTGTATTCAAGCTTGTTACCAGGAGTATAATTTGTTGACAGGGTACCAGGTGTGACTTCTTTTCGTTTATGGTGTACCCCAGACAAGTCAGCACCCTTTGAACAAAGGCCAGATGATTCAAAAGTACGTCTGGCTTTCTGCCTGAATTAGATAATCGTCCAGGTATGGGTATATTTGAATATTTCTTTGCCTGCAAAATGCAATGACTGGAGCTAGGCACTTTGTGAATACCCTGGGCACAGTAGATAATCCAAAGGGCAATGCAAAGAACTGATAGTGCATGTAGCCTGCTTTGAAGTGTAGGTATCTTCTGCAAGACTCCCTGATAGGGATGTGTAGGTATGCTTCTTTTAAGTCTAGTGCTGCCAACCATGCATCTTTGCCTAGCATAGGAAGCAGCTGGTGAAGAGTCAGCATTTTGAATTTTGGAATCACCAGAAAGGTGTTTAGAGTAGAAAGGTCCAGGATAGGATGCCATGTATTGCCTTTTTCTGGGTACCAGGAAAAGTCTCGAATAGAAACCTTGTCCCTTTTCCTCTTCTGGTACCAACTGAATAGCCCCCATGCTTAAGAGAGAGCGTACTTGATTTTGGGCCTCTGCCTACTGATTTGGGGGTAGATCTGGCCACCCGCTTGGTGTTGGTAAATTGTGGAAGTGAAATCTGTATCCTTGGGACACTATATTTAAAACCCATTTGTCCTGGGTAATGAGTTCCCAGTTTTTGACCTGCAGACCAATCTTTCCGCCTAAAGGAGCATTCAGTTGGGAAGTGCTTGGAAGTTTTAAAAGCAAGTCATTGAGACAGTTTTCCATAGGGGCGAATCTTACCACTCCCAGATTTGGGTGAGGAAATCCCCCACTGCTTAGTCTTGTGTGTCCCCTGGGACTGAAATCTGGGGTTTCTGCTGTGTCTGGGTTTGGCTTGAGAGGACCTGGAAGGGGTTGGAAAGGACCAATTCTTAGAGGGCCAATGCCTACTAAGTCTAGGAGGCTGGACTTGCAAGAAATCTTTAACAGTTTGCATAGATTTAGCTTTATCTTCCATTTTCTTAAGAACTTCTTCAGCTTTGTTGCCAAACAGGCAGTCCTGATTTAAGGGAGCATCCAACAGTTTAGCTTTAACATGATCAGGCAGATTGCTCCTTAAGCCAAGCATGCCTTCTGAGCACAGACCCAGTAACAGCAGCCCTGCAAGAGGCCTCTAATGAATCAAATCCACATTGCAAAGTATGTTTACCAACCTGTTCAGCAGAATGCATTAAATCCTGTAATTCTTTATTTTCAGCACAATCAGGAATCAACATCATTTTCTATTTAAGCAACCCAATAACATGTTGTTGATACTTTAACATATGAAATTGGCAGTTTAAAGCCCTAATGGCCAAGGTTGCAGAAGTGTAAACCTTCTTACCCCATCTATCCAGCGCCCTGGAGTCTCTATCAGAAGGGGTAGGATTTTTAGCAGTAGAAGACTTAATGCCCTTGGGTCCCTGTGAAATAGTCTCGGGATCCGCAATAGGATGTTTAAAAAGAAACTTGTGTGAATCAGGAACCCTGTAATATTGTAATATCGGTCAGGTTTTCTGGGAGCAGGAGGCAAAGAATCAGGGGCCAAACTAGATTCTGAAAAGGCATCAACAATGTCTAATACAGGAGGTATAGCTAAAGGCCTATGCTGAGGCAGGAGTAAGAAATCCCCAAGCCTCTTTTTTGAATCAGAAAAGTCATGGCTTTCCCAGTGGAAATGCTCCCTTACAGTATGTAAGGTTTCGCCAAAAGAAAAATCCTCTGGAGGGGAAGCAGAGGGAATAGAGTCCTCTGCATCAGAATCCTCATAAGTAGGTAAGGGCAAATCCAGATCATCAGAAAAATCAGAATCTTGGTCAGAAGATTCATAAACAACTTCAGTCCTAGGACTCAGACGGGGGAGGCTGGCTTCCCTTGACTAAAGTTATAAGATCTTCAGCCATTCTTATCATTTGTTTTTTAGGCACAGAGGCCTGAGCATGCGGCCTGGGTGTCGATTTCTTAGGCATGGTTCGAGATTTAGGCCTAAATGAAGAAGGAGGCGTCTGTTTAATATGCAAGTCCATAGGCCTGAATACACCCTCAGAAGCTGGTGCCTGCACAGCGGCTCCGGACCCATCCAAGGTAGAGACATCCGCAGGTTCCACAGTTGAAGCATCTCGCGGCATACCGGACTCCGAATGGGTCTCAGGAGAGGCCTGTGAATCAGAAGTAGCGGGTATCAGGGGCTGTGAAAGCACCTCACTGAGTACCGGCGAACTGGCGACTGGCTTAGGAAAAGCATCGTCGGCAGCTTTGGACCTAGGCAGCCTGTCTCTGTCTTTATCTTTGCGTTTTTTCAGAATCCCGGTAGTCGGATGGCTAATCCACAACATTTCTGGATAATTAATTTGAGAACCGGAATATTTAGAGGTGAAAATATACCGACGACGGATAGTGCGCTGATTAAATAAGGCACAAAAAACCGACAGCAAGATATGTTGTGGTCAGGGCCCAGGCAAGGAATACAGTACAAATGAAAATCTTTGAGAGGTATTTGCTTTCCACAAGTAATCCAATTATTAACTTTTACTGACATCGGTAAGGAGCAAGAAAAAGTTTCCCCAACGGGGTACTTAGCTTTAGTTGAAGACAAACTCAAAAATGAAAATTTCGGGAGTCGGCCGACCGGCACTTGCGAACTGCTTCTGCTTCGGGCACTGCACGGCAAGAAAGACTGCTGTATTGACGTTGGCTGCATGTTTTATACCCCTGATGACACAGCATCCGACACAGGACCCAAGACTTTGTTAATCAGGCTGACTGAGGGCTACTGCAAGCAGATAACCCAAATGTAATGACTGCAACAGTGAAACACGAAGAACATCTGGAGCAGCCAAATGGTCAACTTCAGGGCATGCTGGTCTGATCTAGGTAAGACTTACTGGCTGGGGGGGGCCTTTGCAGACACTGGATAAGATGTAGCTGAAAACAAAGATTTATTGGCTATTGTGTGAATGCGTTGTCAATCATGAAGCACAAGATTCAGCATCTTAAGCCTGTCTGCTTGTGAACTGACCTTTTAGGAATGTGTAGCAATACCAGAATGCACTCCAGTTGGAATGCTCACTTCCACACCCACTCAACCTCACAGCACAAGGGTTAAGTCAGAGTCCCTCATTGTTTGCAGATGTACCAGGCTACTGCCATGTTACTGGATTAGATGGAGAAAACTGATTTGTGTAGAAAGTCCCGAAAGGCTTGGAGGGACAGAAGACCTGCTGTTATCTGTAATACTCATACAGCACTGTGTCTCCTGAGGCATTTGGATTCTTTAAACTGCCCGAATGTTACAATGCCAGAAAAAGAAGACAATCACTGTCATCTAAGGAATCTGAAGTTGGCAGGGGCTCCTTACCTACAGGTCAAGAGGATCTGGCTACCTCACTACGTGAGAATGATCACCCTGGAGATTTAAATGAGATAGAACAAGTCAGAGTGTTGATGGCCCACAGTCTTATGAAGGACTCTGTTGTGAAATGTGGTGTTAAGGACAACATACTTTACCACTGCCATCAGCCCTTAATGCTATCTGGAAAGATGAAAAAAGACCAATTGGCTGAACGGCAGCAATCTCTTTGGACAAAAAGGTCTGAAAAATCCTGATATCAAGAAAAGAGCTGATGAATATCAGAACCTGAACAAAAGGGGATGGGGTAAAATAAGACTTTACAAGACCTGGTGTGACTCAAGTAGGAGGAAAGCAGCTTGTAAACAGACTTCCTCTGCTGGATGAAACATTCCTGAATTTGAGCATGAGAAGCCAGTCATTCAGACAGAGAAAAACTCTGGATTCCTGCAGCTTGAGATGAGCCACCATTACGGATATATGGAATTACTTTTGATGAGTACCCTGGAGACCAAGATAAACTCATGTGAAAGGGTCTGCAATTGACAGCAACTGGTCCGCATCTGGAAGAAGCAAAGCTTTCTAGAGTCTTTGGAGACCCTGATATGGAGATAAGCATTTCGGAGGTCCAAAGAACATATCCATTCTCCACCACAGAAGCACGAGATGATAGACTGGACCCTACTCATACAAAAAGACTCTGGGGACAAAGCCATTTAAGGATGCTTTCATCCAGAATTAACCGGACAAAATCTGGAATAACTTTCTAACTTCTTTATGGCATGGTGGGACCTTCTGGGTGGCTCTTTTGCTGAGAAGCTTGAGCACTTCTTTCCTTGCCAGAGTCCCCTGAAAAGGTGGGATGTCAGGCAAAAATAAGGATGAAATCTGAGTTGAGACAAAAAGTGAAATAATAACCCCATGGCAGTAATCTCATTTAATAATGAATACTCTGATTTTAATCCAAGCTGGGACAGAAAGTGAGCCCACCTCTGCAAATGTCTACTACTGGAAACAGCCGAACAAGGAATCATGACAGCTGTGACCCATTCTGGGGCTGACCACTGCTTCCCAAAAGTTGCCAGACACCTTGGCCCCTGGCACCATGACTCTGCACAGTAAGCCTGGAGTTACTACTCAGTCCCAGAACCCTCCTGTTTTGTCTGTGGGACATGCTGGAACCACATCTGGCTTTGGCTCCTCTGCTTTCTGGTGAAAGAACACTGTGAAGTGTGAAATTCCATACCCACAACCATCAGCATCTATCCAATTTTCTTCATGCCTTTCAAAGTATTTCCAACCTCTAGACCCCACTAAAAGGAGAGTTCTTAAAGGCTGCCATAGTGTCCTCGGTGACCTGGGTAAGATGTAGTCAATAGTGCTGGTGATCACCTAAGCTAAATCCTGTTGCCTTGGCACCCCCTTCACAGCATTATAAAGCCACACAGACCATAAGGCTGCAGAGGCTTAATGAATTAGAAGCCTGGGCCTTTAAGCAATTTTACTGCAAAGCATTCCAATTTATCCAACTCATCTCTCTGATAGTACAAAAGTATGGGATAGCTCACTGCGACTTGGAATAAGGTGGAGGCATGAGTATTGCTTTCCAAATCTGACAAACGTTCAGGACTCCTTGTCTGTGGGGAATGAACAGCCCTGGTTCAGCTGAGAAGCACTGCAGACAGGTGCTACTGACATGGCAACATCTGTCTTGGGAGTCTCCAACCAATCCAAATATTCTCTCAGAAGATGAAATATCCAAGTCTACCTTCAAATGAACTAGTGCTAACATGTGTAAGTTCTCCCCCGGCTTTATGGCATCCTGAAGAAATATGCAAGAGATGGAACCACTAGGGAGGAATGAGGAGGAAGGTGACAAACCTAGGCTCTCTGCTGGGGAAAGATGATTTTGTATGGAACAGCTCCCTTTCTACTCCACAAAATCCAGAAATTCATTCTATGAAACTGGGGACTTGGAGGGGTGGAGGGTACAGCTGAGTTGACTGTCATTCTCCAAACAGATGGTGACTGATTCAGGCACTTCTTATGCCTCTTAAGAGAAGGCTTGAACTGTGAAGATTGGAGGACTTGAGCAAGGTCTTAGGGACTGAGAAAGAAGAGGAAACCTTAAAGGGGGATGGGATGGATATGGCAGCTGAACGTTGGGAAAGCTAGTATACCAGAATAACTGGAAGGCCTAAATAAGGTGCCACTAGCTTTAAGGAGTGTTCTCCTACAGGTCAAAAGGCAAGAGGTGAAGAAAGAGGGCTAGCTGACAAATATACTGCTGAATGCCTGAAATGTCAGTGCTCAAGGTGCCAGCATCTGAAATGTCAACACTGAAGTTAGAAATGCCTGAAAGGTAAGTACTGAGATACCTGATGTTGAAGATGGTGTTGGGAGAAGTGATGGGGAGGGATATGATTCACTGATGTCAGGGAGACAGACGACAGAAGCACTGGCTATGCACTAGGGAACTGACATTTAAGAAAATAATTTAAAGGCCAGTACCCTAAAATGGAATCTGAGCCACAGCCAAACACATTCACACTTATTTGGTGGTGCCAAGAAAAAAGCATCATAAGGGAACACTACCAGAGACCAGTGAGGTTATTAAATCATGGGGAGAGGGATAGTCATCCTTAAAGGATTCTTTGTATTTTGTCTGTGAAACTTAACCATCAGCATATCAAAACCAGCCAAAAGAAGTGCTGGAGAATTCTTGCCAGGAATGGGTAACAGACTGGAAGAACAGATGAGGTGGGGTGTGTAGCTTGTTAGAGGTAGAGCAGAAGATTCATCAACTATAAATCAAAGTTGATTTATAGACCACAGACCCCACCAGAAAGACTGCCACCATTATGACTACCAGCTTAGGAAAGGGCTGCTTTAGAGATGAGGGGCTCTGTGGAAGGCTGTGTGGTTGAGGAATCTTAAGATTTGACAGTTTTCAGGATTTTCTAAAGACAAGTTCCAAGCTTTTTTAAAACAGATAAACTTCTTTGAAGAATTACATTTTTATATCTATGTAAATGAAATGCCAAAGTGAAAAGCTGAGGCAAAAATACTGTCTTGAATGGGCATTGTAAAGTTTCTTTGATGAAAGAAAAACTTCAAATCATGTTGCTCCAGTAGCTTTTGGTGGAATCATTAAATCTGACAGTGTCCTGGTGGGTACCATGCTGATGTCTGAGGCAACATACATTTAATATGCCCATCAGCAGTAGAACAGACCTCTTTGCAGTCACACTTCGAGAAAAGTGGATAAGACATCAAGATCTCATTATGGTCAGCCAGACCACAGCACTAAAGAAGAAACAAAGGAATTTAAATTTCTTAAAAAAGAAAAACAAGGGGAACCTTTGAAACTTCTTTTGAGAACAATAAATATGGCAAATGTGCAAAGAAAAGGCCCTCACATACAAATACTTAGTTTCAAGAAAACATCAAAGCAGCCTGGGGTGCTTTCTTTCTCTGTTTTTAGCACGGTGGGAAAGAACTGGAGATAGATGGTATTATGGTGCATGATGGGAAGGACAGGAAGGCAGCCTGGGAAAGTTATCTGCCAAATAGTACAAACGAGAGTGCAAGTCCTATGGGTTACCAAAGATGGAACTCTTATCAGATCAATAGTTTAATCATAAGATTGTAATTCATGAAGTAGTTACTTGCAGATAATATGTTAACAAGTTAGAATTGTGCTACGTGTTGTGTTGAAAACACTACAGCATTCTGTCAATGCAGAAAAAAATGTATAACACAAATACATCAGAGATATAAGCCCTTAATATTTTAGTAAAATTATTTAAAAAATATAATTTCTTAAGTTTTTAATAATTAAAAACTGCTTAGAAAAAAATCACTTGATAAGAAGGATCTCGTTCTTCTCTTCTTCAGATTTAGTAGGTCAGTTTTGAAGCAGTTGCATTAAAACAGGGTCGCTCTGTCAGCGGTCCTTGCAATGTACTTGATAGAAGGGGCAAGTTGTCATTCTTCAGTAAAACCACTTCCAGTTCCTGAAAGTCTTGAAGCCTTGCAACATCCCTGTCCTAGAAATAATGATATATAAAATGTGAATACTGTTTAATCAGACTGCAATATGTGCTGCGTCATTTCTACTTTAAATACCCCTCTGGAGCCCATAAGGGTGAAGCTACACAAATGCCATGAAACTGCTTGCCAATGACTGCACTACTTCACTATAAAAAACACTAAACAGTATTCCTCAAACGCTATACCAACCAAAAAAAAAAATATAAAAAAATAAATAAATAAATAAAAACTGAAGACCACAGATGAAGAATCCACTATTACATTCAATTTATTGTACCTCTAGCACTTCGGCAAATGCCTTCAAGGAGTATAAAACATCACATAACCAACACAGTTTAAATACCCTAACACATCAAGCAATTAAACAATCAACATTAATCAATTAATCAATAAACATTAAGAATTGATCATCAAATAAAAAGCCTCCAGTTACATTCTACATTCAGACCCTGAGGAAATAAAGTGTCATATTTCAAAATAAAGATACTTTCTTTATACAACAACTTCTTTTTATACAGATGATCAGAAAATATACCTTTAGCAATATGTTCTAAGACAGTAGCTTGTAGCCCATTAGGATTATAATTGTGAGCCAGCATAAAATGTTTAG
Source organism: Protopterus annectens (assembly GCF_019279795.1). Taxonomy (NCBI): domain Eukaryota; kingdom Metazoa; phylum Chordata; order Ceratodontiformes; family Protopteridae; genus Protopterus; species Protopterus annectens. The sequence goes on from NC_056735.1 coordinate 1,231,032,129, forward strand.
CCAAAGGGCTATCTTCTTTTTATTTATAATATTCCTAATGTGCTCCGGCAGTCTAATTTTAAACTTCCTTTTACCTATATATATAAGGTTACAAGGACATTTCAATGCATAAATACTGCCTTCAGTGTTACAATTATATATCATTAACCTCAAATAGATGGCCATTTATATAGTTGAAAGTTGGAACAATAAAATGACATACATTGCAATGACCACAGGGTAAACCTTGCCCCTGCATAGTTCTATATTTCAGTGTCTCAGTAGGATATTTATATCTATTATGTACTAAAATGTCTTTTAAATTTCTGCCTCTCCGGAATGAAATACCTAAAGACCTAGAAATTAAATTCTTCAGGTCCACAGATTTAAACAAACAATTCCAGTAGTGTTTCACAATCTCAATTAAAACACCACTGAATACACTATATGTAGAAACAAAATAAACTAATCTTTTCTCTTGGTCTATAACATCTAACTTATGTCCCTCTACTATATGGTTATAAGTGCCAACTCTATGTTGTTCATTAATAACCCTATCTATAGCTGTTTGAATACAATGTTCATTATAGCCCCTTGATCTAAACATCCTACTTGTAACATTAATTTCTTTATAGAAGTCTGTGTCAGTATTACATAGCCGTCTCAATCTCAGACATTCCCCATAAGGTAAAGAAACTGAAGTGTGAGCTGGATGACAGCTAGTTCCCATCAAATACTGATTGCTATCAGCAAACAAAGTTATATCTTTACCCACCTGTATGCCATCAAAAGATAGTCCTAATCTGTTATTTTGCATAACTTCGATAAACTGGCCAACATAAGATATCCCACCTTTACAAATAAAAGCAAGGTCATCTACAAAACGAAAATAATTAACTACATAATTTTTAAAAAAATCTATATGATACAAACATTCCAGCTCATACAAGCCCATCATCAAATTGGCATACATGGGGGCAAAAGATGCCCCCATAGCAGTACCCTTCATTTGTTTGTATATTTGTTCATTAAACGTGAAAAAGTTATTATTTAGACAAAATTCCAATATTTCAATAATATAATGCATTACTGGACTATCACCCAAAAAATATTTTACTGCTTCTAGTCCAAACTGACATTGAATATTAGTATAGAGACTAACAACATCAACACTTATAAAAAAACATATCTTCACTCCATTGTATTTTGGATAATTTGTCTAAAAAATCAAAACTATCCCTAATATAACTTGGTAATTTTATTACATAAGGAAGTAAATATTCATGCAAGAATGTCCCAATGTTCGATAAAAAATACTTTTGGGCAGATACGATATGCCTACCAGGTGGATCAACATAATTTTTATGAATTTTTGGAAGGCAGTAAAATAAAGCCAACTTACTATCATCAGTATTAAACTTTTTATCTTTATCATTTTGTGAAAACTATTTTAACCTCACTCCCTTATGTATAAGGGTGTCAAAATCATTTATAACCTTAGTATTCATTTATATTACTTTTAACATAAGTATTATTATCATCCAAATGTAACATACACATTTTATAATATTGTACAACATTCATAACTACTACCTTTCCACCTTTATCAGATGGTTTAATAATAAGATGTTCATTACTCGCTAAAACCTGTAATTCATTCCACTCCTTTTTATTCAAATTATATACTAACTAATGCTTATATTGCATAAAGTCATGAAAAGCATTTTCTACAGCAAAATTCAACATTTGAAAAAAAAACACTTTATATGTTCATGTTGATGTGGGGGAATGAAATCACTTTTGCTCATAATTTTATCAGTTTTTAACAAACTATAAGCATTACTGTCACTTACATAATCAAAACATTCCTCAGGGTCAGATAAACAGAAATAAAAACTATTTTCCAAACTATCAGATTCTAACAAACTACCCACCCGTTATACTGTTTGTTAGCAAAAAGATATATCAAATGTATCTTCCTACACAATTTAAAAACATCACACTCAAGTTCATGTAACCGAGGCAACACTGTAGGTATATATTTAAGACCATAGTTAAGAACTTTCAACTGTTCTTTAGACAAAGACACACCAGAAATATTATGTACAATAGAAATATTGTCTCACTTAGAAACAATAGTTACATCAGTTGTTTCAACCACATTACTATAACCAGCAAACAAAGAGCTATCATAAATATCTTGCACAGCATTAATAACAGTCACATTAGTACCATTTACTTCTCTTGTTGCCGTTGAAATTATGTCTCTCTCAGTTGCCAAAGTTGCCAGACTGAAATCTCCCACTTTTCCATTCGTTCTGTTCTTTCTGAAACAGCTGGTTCCCTCTCCGAAAATCAGTAGTTAATCTAGAGGGATCTTGAGCCGCTGGTAACGGTGGAAATTGTTCTCCTTCACCCCCGCCATTAGAAGAAACGCCTGAAACATCTGACGCAAACGACACACTCCTAGAGGGAGCTGGTGATTTCTTAAAGGGATCAGAGCCTTTATTTCGATGGAAATTTGTTGGTTTGTGCCATAAAAAGGCACGATTATTTTCATAGTCCTTTAAGTCTCTTTTCAATTTTGTACATTTCCAATCAATCAGTTCTTTTTCGTATTTACCTAAACCAGTATTAATGTCCGCTAAAAACTTGTCAAACTGCATAGATGAAAGCCTTGTGGATAAATCATTGTAGGCAGCTCTAATGTCTTGCTTAAGTTTATTTTGTTTCACCTGATCTCGTTCTAATAGAATGGAAATCCATTCTAAGGTGCAACGGTGAGCTGCCAATAACCACTTCTTAGAAAATTGCACATCCATTTCATCAGATATATTAAAAGGTGTAGAGGGACTTTTAAAAGCTCTTAGTCCCCCTGGGTGTAATGTCCAAATCAACATATCTTTGCAAGCTTAACAAGTTAAAATATATAGCAGTTTCTTTATGCAGCAACTGTTCCAACTTACTCATTAGAGCACTTGATTCACCCGAAGGGCTGGAAGAAGAACCAGACTGTCCCACAGAAGCAAATGGATCATTCACTCTAGAATTTCTTGCTTGTTCAAGCCTCTCAAAAAAATGTGGAGTTGAAGAAACACCCGCTGAAGCAGAAGTATTAGCAGCTATAGAACCAGCCATGCCTGCAACATTCTGGTGCATTACAAAACTGTCCATAGTTTTTTGACTACCATCCAGTGCATCATTCCTTAAAAGTCTAGGGATCCCAAACGATGATTCATTCGCCATAAAAAACTGAACACTATACCAACCCAAAAAAATAAATAAATAAATAATTAAAACTGAAGACCACAGACGAAGAATCCACTATTACACTCAATTTATTGTACCTCTAGCGCTTTGGCAAACGCCTTCAAGGAGTATAAAACATCACATAACCAACACAATTTAAATACCCTAATACATCAAGCAATTAAACAATCAACATTAATCAATTAATCAATAAACATTAAGAAACATCATCAAATAAAAAGCCTCCAGTTACATTCTATATTCAGACCCTGAGGAAATAAAGTGTCATATTTCAAAATAAAGATACTTTCTTTATACAACAACTTCTTTTTATACAGATGATCAGAAAATACACCTTTAGCAATATGTTCTAAGACAGTAGCTTGTAGCCCATTAGGATTAGAATTGTGAGCCAGCATAAAATGTTTAGCCACAGGGCTATCTTCTTTTTTATTTATAATATTCCTAATGTGCTCCTGCAGTCTAATTTTAAACTTCCTTTTACTTTCCCCTATATATATAAGGTTAAAATGAAAGCAAACTAGAACTCTCGACAGCACAGTAATACAATAAGCACAAAAACAGTTCCAGTTAAAAAATCACGATCCACGATTTATTTTCTATTGTTCAAACACAAATTAAAATCACTGGTTTAGCGCTTTCATCTACGTGTTGTAGACTTCATCAGAACATGATCTGCTAGTAACAATGGTCCTTATATAGTGTAAAAAAACGCCAAAATTAAAAATTACATCAATCAGCTGTATATCAGCTTAAAGTTGCAGATACATCCCAAAATACACTCATAACATTAAATACAATAATTGATTAGACTTTTCTTGTTAAAAACTGTCATGATATAGAATCATATGAACTTCTTTAATTAATAAACCTTTTAAAGTGCTGCACATGCAAAGTAAAAAACTGTGCAAAAAATATGTATGTAACCTAGCCTACAAATACTGCTTGAAATCTCTAAAAACGCATTTAAAATATATGTGGTCCCTGATAATAAGGTGCTGCTCTAAAATTAATAAACCTGATTTGATTTAATTTATTCATAATATCTAATAATATGCAACATATATAAATATATAATATCCTAGTAGATGTAAAAATGTAAATACTTATTATTATAAACATAAAAATAAAAATACAAATATACATAAAAATACATGTACGGTGCATTTAATTAATTTCATTAAATTAATTTCTTATGAGAGGCTTGGTGGGTATACATTCATTTAGTCCCGGGGGTATTGCTGCATTTAACCTGATTTGCCATTTTATTTCTTTCTCTGATACTAGGCCCTTAATGTCACCCCCCCTGGGATTATTTTTTATCACTTCCAGGATACCAAACAAAAATCCAATACAATTTGGATTACTGATTAAATGCCTAGACAAGGCATTATTGGTATCCTTTTTACGTATGCAATATAGGTGGTCATATATTCTTTCTCTTAATCTCCTATCCGTTTTGCCTACGTAAAAGAATCCACAGGTTGAGCATACTGCTAAATAAATCAGGTGTTGTGTTTGACAATTCCCTTTGCTAAAATATATCTTACTTCGAAGGATGTTGTCCAATATTACACTCTCTTTTGTTATAATATTACTACACTGCTTAGAATGGCCACATTTGGTGGTGCCTCCTTTTCCAGAATATATTTTCCTGTTATTCATGTTATTCATTCTTATTTCAAGTATGCTTTTTAAATTCTGGTCAGTTTTATATACATATATAGGCTTTGCTCCCAACTTATCACTAATTCCATCATCACTAGTGATTATATTCCAATTTTTATCTATAATCTGTTTAACTTGATTAGCCTGCTTACCATACTTTACTATGCAGGCTTTTTGGAAGCTTTGGCCTTCTGACACCTTCTTATAGGTACTATTCTTAATATTAGTGAGTCCATTAGATGGTCCTACGCCCAACACTGGTGTATACTTTTTCCCCCATTCCTTAATAACATACATAGTAACGTCCTGAACCAAATCCTCAGGATAGCCTCTATCTATGAATAATTTCTTCACAAAATGCATTTCCTTAAGGAAATCCTCCTTAACCGAAGTCATCCTAGCAACTCTGATTGACTGTCCTTTGATAATGCTTTTTTTCTGGGAATACGGATGATTGCTGTTATATTCAAGATAACTGTTACAAAAAGTCTCTTTTCTAAATATTCTGGACTGAAATTGATGGCCATCAGAATATATATACGCATCTAGAAAATTGATACCAGAGTAATCAACATTGTATGTGAACCTAAGATATGTTGTGGTATTGTTAATATATTCAACAAACTGGATGAATTCCTCTTTTTCTCCCTTCCATAAGATAAAAATGTCGTCCAGGTAACGCACATAAAGTGACATATACTTGTACCACGGTGAGTTAAGCACAAATTCTTTCTCCCAATCTAATAAAACGAGGTTTGCATAGATGGGGGCACAAGCTGCCCCCATAGCCACGCCATTATTCTGCTTATAATACTCACCATCAAAGTATATGAAATTATTATCCAAAACTATATTAATAAATTCATGTATTAATGCTTTCTTATCTTCACTTAGTGCTCTAAATTTGTACACACTTTCCATAAACCTAGTAATACCTTCCTCCTTAGGTATACATGAGAATAGGTCCTTTATGTTTACACTGGCAAAAAGTACTTCCTGATGCCATAGCTCATGTGTAAACTTCCCCAAAAATTCCCATGAATCTTTGATAATGTGTTCACTGTTCTTGTATATGCTCTTGAGCCACTGATCAATAACTTTCCCATATGGAAAGTTCTTACTATATGTTCCTGCAATGATAGGTCTCAATGGTGGATCTATGATATCCTTATGCACCTTGGGTATACCATGAATAGTGGCAAGTACTGGGTATTGGACTTTTAAGAAATCATATAATTCCTGTTCGATTCTTTCGTCCAATAAGTATTCTTCCAAATATAAATCTAATCGCCTATGGGCTATATTAATTTGATTCAAGGATGATCTTTCATACTGATGGATATTGTTTAAAATATCAAATATTTTTTCATTGTACCTAGTTGTCTCCATTAATACTATTCCGCCCCCTTTATCTGGTACCAATATTTTGATGTTAGCAACCTGTAATTCATTAATTATTTTATCAAAATATTTGTCCCAATCAGTATAAATTGTCTCCTTACAGCTCTTATTTTTCAGCTGATATATTTGCTTACTTATGACTTTCTCAAATGTAGCTATGGTACTATGCATAGGCGGAATAAACTTACTTTTTCTCCTTAGTGCACTAGGAGTAGTATAGGAACTTTTGTTATCTTGAAAAAATAGACTTAGGTTTAATTTCCTTGTATATAATTTTAATTCCACTAGTGCATCTACATAGTCAAACTTGCCCTTCGGTATGTATTTCATACCCTTGGAGAATACCAAAAAGTGCTCCTTATTAATCTTAACAGGTGTATAGTTATATATTTTAAAGTCGTTCCACATATTAATGACTCCATGTCTTGCTATATCTTGTCCTTCTTGATCATCTTCTATTGCACAACATCCTATTTCTTCCAAAATTGCTTCCCCCTGTATCCCCTCCAGTTGTTTCTGTAATTTCCCTTGTTTGCAAAATCTTCCTCTAAAAAATCATTTCCATACCCCCTGTCCTCATATGTATCTTTTCTCTCTACATGTATATCTGTGTATCCATGCTGTTCTTTATCTACTCTGATATTCCACTTGTATGCTTTAGAACTAGCATACTGATTAGTATCACGAATAAATTTCTTACATTTCCTTTCAAAAATTCTTTTGGAATTATTTTCAGCATATGTATATTGTTTATTATATAACTGTTCCCACTGAGGGAAAATTAAATCCTTTGTAATGTCTTCATTCATTCTCTCCAAATAAACGACTAAATGAATGTATACCCACCAAGCCTCTCATAAGAAATTAATTTAATGAAATTAATTAAATGCACCGTACATGTATTTTTATGTATATTTGTATTTTTATTTTTATGTTTATAATAATAAGTATTTACATTTTTACATCTACTAGGATATTATATATTTATATATGTTGCATATTATTAGATATTATGAATAAATTAAATCAAATCAGGTTTATTAATTTTAGAGCAGCACCTTATTATCAGGGACCACATATATTTTAAATGCGTTTTTAGAGATTTCAAGCAGTATTTGTAGGCTAGGTTACATACATATTTTTTGCACAGTTTTTTACTTTGCATGTGCAGCATTAATTAAAGAAGTTTACATGATTCTATATCATGACAGTTTTTAACAAGAAAAGTCTAATCAATTATTGTATTTAATGTTATGAGTGTATTTTGGGATGTATCTGCAACTTTAAGCTGATATACAGCTGATTGATGTAATTTTTAATTTTGGCGGTTTTTTACACTATATAAGGACCATTGTTACTAGCAGATCATGTTCTGATGAAGTCTACAACACGTAGATGAAAGCGCTAAACCAGTGATTTTAATTTGTGTTTGAACAATAGAAAATAAATCGTGGATCGTGATTTTTTAACTGGAACTGTTTTTGTGCTTATTGTATTACTATATATATAAGGTTACAAGGACATTTCAATGCATAAATAATGCCTTCAGTGTTACAATTATATATATTATTAACTTCAAATAGATAAGCTGCGGTGGGGTGGTGCTGCGGTAGCGTTGTCGCCTCACAGTAAGACATTGTCCTGTTCGATTCTCAGCTAAAGTGTCTTCTGTGTGGAGACATGCGTGAATGGGCGTACCTTCGTTGAAGGTTGTGCGTCAGACCTGGCAAGTTGGTACGTAAAAATCTACTGCCAATCATTAGTGGACCTGAGTTCTGCTGTGGCGACCCCTACTAACCGGGAAAATCCGAAAGATACAACAACAACATTAACTTCAAATAGATGGCCATTTATATAGTTGAAAGTTGGAACAATAAAATGACATACATTGCAATGACTACAGGGTAAAGTACCTTGCCCCTGCATAGTTCTATATTTCAGTGTCTCAGTAGGACATTTAAATCTATTATGTACTAAAATGTCTTTTAAATTTCTGCCTCTCCGGAATGAAATACCTAAAGACCTAGAAATTAAATTCTTCAGGTCCACGGACTTAAACAAAAAATTCCAGTAGTGTTTCACAATCTCAATTAAAACACCACTGAATACACTATATGTAGAAACAAAATAAACTAATCTTTTCTCTTGGTCTATAACATCTAACTTATGTCCCTCTAATATATGGTTATAACTGCCAACTCTATGTTGTTCATTAATAACCCTATCTATAGCTGTTTGAATACAATGTTCATTATAGCCCCTTGACCTAAACATCCTACTTGTAACATTAATTTCTTTATAGAAGTCTGTGTCAGTATTACATAGCCGTCTCAGTCTCAGACATTCCCCATAAGGTAAAGAAACTAAAGTGTGAGCTGGATGACAGCTAGTTCCCATCAAATACTGACTGCTATCAGCAAACTTCCTATGCACAGACGTCCATAAAACATTGCTATCCTCCAAAATAAGATGTATATCCAAAAATGTTATATCTTTACCCACCTGTATGCCATCAAAAGATAGTCCAAATCTGTTATTTTGCATAACTTCTATAAACTGGCCAACATAAGATATCCCACCTTTACAAATAAAAACAAGGTAATCTATAAAACGAAAATAATTAACTACATAATTTTTAAAAAAATTTATATGATACAAACATTCTAGCTCATACAAGCCCATCATCAAATTGGCGTACATGGGGGCAAAAGATGCCCCCATAGCAGTACCCTTAATTTGTTTGTATATTTGTTCATTAAACATGAAAAAGTTATTATTTAGACAAAATTCCAATATTTCAATAATATAATGCATTACTGGACTATCACCCAAAAAATATTTTACTACTTCTAGTCCAAACTGACACTGAATATTAGTATAGAGACTAACAGCATCAACACTTATAAAAAACATACCTTCACTCCATTGCATTTTGGATAATTTTATTTATATAATTTTATTTTATATCTGGCTTTTTATTTGATGATGTTTCTTAATGTTTATTGATTAATTGATTAATGTTGATTGTTTAATTGCTTGATGTATTAGGGTATTTAAACTGTGTTGGTTATGTGATGTTTTATACTCCTTGAAGGCGTTTGCTGAAGCGCTAGAGGTACAATAAATTGAGTGTAATAGTGGAGTCTTCGTCTGTGGTCTTCAGTATTCCTCAAACAGCTTCATTAACAGTGTCTCAAACAGCTTCATTAAGTGTCTCAGGCATTTCTTTCCATCCCAAACAAATGTGTCAGTTTCAGAAACTGCCCTGACTAGTGTGTTCATACAGACGGGCATCAGGTTTGAAGATAAAAACCTGCTTTGTGAATGCTTACTGTCAGAATAAGACATTTACTTTAACAACACATAGGAAGTTATCTGCTGAAAGTCTCTGGCATTCAAACACCATCATGCTATCCCATAAAACAGCAAGTCAAACTGAAAGACATGCAACCAGTCAGCATTTATAATAAATAGGCAATGATACAAGAGTCTGTTCAATTCAAACTGATGCAGAACTTGACTGCATAACTCTGTAAATAAATAATACTGTGTTATACAGTACTTACAAAGGCTGGGGGAAAATAGTTTGGTTACAGTGTCAGAGATGCACTGGAAAATAGCTGAGACCATTATACAATTCTTGTAAGGCTGCTGCGAGTTACTAGGCAGCTACAGTTTCATACTTTTCTGTTTCTTCTCACTATACACAAGACAAGGAATATGAATGTCACTTCCAGTAACACTGATATTCTTCAGCACAGAAGGCAACTGACACCAGCAGTAGCAGACTTCCAAAAACTGAAGTTTCACATATCTCAAGGTTAAGAGATTTATACTGGCTATGCACATAAGCAGATACACCATTTAAGTCATTATAAACAAATGAAATTTTAAGACATTGAATTCCTAGCACAAAGACACCAAATGTCCTAGCTTGTAACATACTAATGAAAAGAAAAGTGCACAAGTGAATGAACACAGAAGATGTTTCCAGTACTATATGATCCAATTAGACATGCATAACAATATTAACTATATTCTGCAAATTTAACTTTTTTATTTAGAATATACAACAGATGAAAGGGGCAATCATGTGGTGGGTGGGGGAGTAGCAATAGGGGCATTATGCAATTAGAACAATTCTTGAGATTTAGATAATGCAAACAAAAATAGGACTCTGGCAAACTTGTCTCTTCCATATTTCTGGATCTGTCCAGCACCTTTGATAGTCTCACATAGCAAACTCATTCATCTGCAACCATCTCAACCTATCCTCTCCGTCACTTCAGTGGTTTAAAAGCGACCTATCTTGACAGGCAGCAAACTGTCAGATGGTAACATACTTTCTCTCCTTATCCCCCCGTTACCACTGGTGTACCTCAAGGCTCAAGTCCACTTCACTTTAACATTTTCATTAATGACCTCTATATCTCTTCCAGGCAAGCATCACTTGTACAGTTTGCTGATTCAACACCAGCATGCTCATCTGACACTCTGGAGCATCTTCTTGAAATCACACAAGAAGCTTTCACCTCTGTTAAAAAAAAAAAAAAAAAAACTGGCTTCACAATGCCCCATTATTACTCAAATCCAAAAACTACTCCCATTTCTCTCCAAAGCACATTTGAAGGACAAATCCTGCTTCAAAATCTACTCACTTAAGACAGAAAAATGTATCCAATACAAAACTGCTTGGTGTGATAATTGATGACAATCTTAGATTTGAACTCCACATTCAAAACGATATAAAAAACAAAAAACAAAATAAACAAAAAAACAAACAAAAAAAAACCTTACCCGGAACTTGGCATGCTTTATAGACATAAAAGCTTTATTACTAACTGCGAAAAACACCCTAGCAACTACTTACAAACTTCCTTCACTCTAACATGATGCCCCTAGCTTTACCAACTTGCATGTATCTGTTAAAACTAAACCTGAAATACACCACAACAAAGTTGCTAAACTTGCTGCCAATAAATACTATACAGTCACTGCAAGATCCTAACTGGCTTGAACTACCCCACTACGTGGGACTTCATACAACTAGCTACTGCCTACGACCTCATTTATAAATCCCATGCCTGTGCTGCACTAAGCTCTATTCTTCCTTACTATTACCCAAGCAGACCCCTTTGTTCTAATGATAAACTTTTCACCATCTGTAAACCTCAAAAAGCAACTGGAAACAGCCTTTACTGTTACCCTACTGCCATAAAATATAATTCTATTCCACAGGCTATTAGAACTGTAACCTACCATCCTTCCTTCTATTATCTTCTGAAAGGCTACCTATCACACTCATGGCTCTTACTCATGCTATACTCCCAGCTGAACATAAATATGGTCTATTTTTCTCCATACCTACCTGTACAGTCAAATACAAATTCTCTGCCCATTTCCACTTCATCTTTACCTGGCTATCCTACCCACTCTTCCACTTTACATATCCTTTTCCTATCACCTCCTCATCATTTATACTAATCTATCATAATCTTTCTCTCTCCTTTTAATAATAAGTAAAAGTCATGAGTTTATTTCAATTATAAATATAGTGTGAATTGTCAAAATGACGCTCTCAACAATTGTATACCGTGTTTTACTTTGCTTTTTCTTATTGCTTTTTCCGTAACTTAATTTTAGTACATCTCTGTGCCTTAGAATATTGTTTATTTTTGAAATGTATAATTTTCAACTGTTTCTTATGTAATAGGTTTGAATTTTTTTCTCTGTTAAATGGAGCTTTTCTCCCTGGGCCTCTGCTGAAAATGGGCACTTGTGACGCACACTGACTTTCCTGGTCCACAAATGTCAATCAGTCAATCAATAAATAAATAAACCTGCCCACAAGCCTCAATTAGAAGCACATGATTTAGGATTAAATAATCCAGAATTTCTCATTAGCACAGTGAGTTGGACAGAAAGTACATGTGTGTACACTTACCATAAATGTAGATGTTCGAGTCTATTCACTAATGCAGTCATTACATTTGGGTTATCTGCCTGCAGGTAGCCCTCAGCCGGCCTGAATATCAAAAGTCTTGGATCCCTGCGTCGGATGCTGTCCCTTCTTCCATGACATCAGGTCGTAAGGGGTATAAAACATGCAGCCGACCATTACATCAGTTTTTCTTGCCCCCGATGTCAGGTGCCCCCATAATGGGAAGCAATTACATGTTAGGTTACACCTCCAACAAAAAGCAAATACACCAGAAAGCTGTAATACACTAAACAAGGAGAAAGGTATAACCAAGGGAAGTCAGGGGGCTGGAGGGAGGGTAACCAGGACTGCAACAGTGAATACACTCGAACATCTACATTTATGGTAAGTGTACACAACTGTACTATGTTCTTTGTGTTTCATTGTTGCAGTCATTAGATTTGGGTTGATGCCCAAAGCTAAGGAAGGGAGGAGAAAGTTAGAGAGCATTAGGATCAACTATTATGCCCTGCAAGACTGCAGTGGCAAAACCAGCTGTAGATTTAGAAAAAAATAGGCATGTGGTAATGCTTGGCGAAGGTTATGTATAGAGCTCCAAGTAGCAGCTTCTAGGATGTCCCTGGTAGGGATACCTCTGAGAAAGGCTGTAGAGGTAGATGCAGCCCTGGTGGAATGTGATCTTATCCCCTGTGGGGTAGGTTTTCCATGGTGCTTATAGCAGGAATGAATGCAATGGGCTATCCAATTAGAAATAGTTTGCTTTGAAATGGCCTTCCCCACTGCCCCTGCAGCACAGCCAACTAGCAACTGTTCAGATTTTCTGAGAGGCTTAGTCCTGTCCAAATAAAATCTAAGTTGTCTGTGCACGTCCAAAGAGTGCAGTATTCATTCTCCTTTGTTCTGTGGATCAGGGAAAAAAGTAGGCAAATGAATGGACTGATTAAGGGCCACACTAGACACCACCTTAGGCATAAAGGAAGGATTGGTCCTGAGGGACACCCTGTCTGCATGGTAGATGATGAAAGGCTCCACTGCCATGAGGGCCTGTAATTCAGACACTCTTCTTGCTGAAGTGATGGCTAGAAGGAAGGCTGTTTTCCAAGAAAGGAATTTCAACTCTGCAGTTGCAGCCGGCTCAAAAGGAGGTAGAGTGAGCTTTTCCAATACAAAATTAAGGTCCCAGGCTGGAGCAGGGGCTCTCCTGGGTGGTCTTAAGTTTTTGGACCCTCTGAGGAATTGCTTTAGCAGGGCGTGAGAGAAGAGGGGTGGTTCAAAATTATAATGTGCTGAAATGGCAGAGGCATGGATTTTAACTGATGAGAAGGAAAGGCCCTTGTGGAGTATCTCTGTTAAGTACTGAAGAATATGCGGTAAAGCTGGCTCCAGGAACAGTATCTTTTCCACTTTTCAGCATAGGATTTTCTAGTACTAGGCCTCCTTGCCTCCAGAATGACATCTAGCACCTGCTTACTGAGGGATGCTATTGGAGAGCTCAAGGAATTAGCCAGGCTGCAAGGTTCAGGGTTTGAAGCTGAGGGTGCAGAATCTGGCCCTCCTGCTGGGAGAGCAAGGAAGGGGTCTGAGGCAGGTGCCATGGTTCCAGCAGTGACATATGGTGCAAGAGGGGGTGCCAGTGCTGGCGTGGCCAGTCTGGTGCAATCAGTATTGTCCTTGGTTTGTCCTGTTTGATCTTTAGCAGAACTTTCAAGAGGAGAAGCAGAGGGGGAAAGGCATAAACTGAGAGGCTTTCCCAGGTGAAGGACAGGGCATCCACCTTCCAAGCTTGACTGTGGGAAATCCTTGTGCAGTATTTGTCCAATTGGTAGTTCTGGGGGGAGGCAAACTGGTCCATCTCTGGATTCCCCCATTTGTTTCTCAAAAGGTTGAATATCTTCGGTTCCAGTTTCCCCTTGTGTGGGTCCATGAGACTTCTGCTTAGGTTGTCTGCCAGTGAATTTAGCTTGCCTAGCAGGAATTGAGCTTGTAGGTGCACTTGGTAGCTCAAGGCTGTGTTCCACAGAGTCATGGCTAGTCTGCAGAGACGGTACGAGTGGGTTCCCCCCCTGCTTGTTTATGTACCACATAACAGTGGTATTGTCTGTCTTTACCAATAATTGTCCTGGAAGAATGTGGTCCTTGAAGGCTGTCAGGGAATTCTGTACAGCTAACATTTCTTTTTGACTGACATGCAGGTGCATCTGACTCGGGCTCCATTTGCCCTGAATGCACTGCCCTGCCAAGTGAGCCCCCCATGCATAGTCCGATGCATCTGTTAGGGTTTGGGCGGCAGGGGGTAGAGTGAATGGGAGCCCCTTGTTGTGGTAGCAGGCCTCTGCCCACCAAAGGAACACTGTCTTTATACAAGGAATGATAGGAATAATTGATTCCAAGCCCTGAGAATGCTGACACCATAGGCTTTTTAGATACCATTGTAGTTTCCTCATATGCAGTCTTGCATATGGAATTAGTAGAATGCAAGAGGGCCTGAACTCCAGGGCTTGCAGTATTTTCCTTGCAGATAGCTGGGTTGTGGCCAGTAGTTTGAAATACGCTGTCAAATAAACTTGTTTCTCTGGCGAAGTTGTGTTCAAGCTTGCTCCCAAGAATACAATTTGTTGGCAGGGTACTAGATGAGATTTCTTTTCGTTTATGGTGTACCCCAGTGAGGTTAGAAGTTTCTTTACAAATGCCAGATGTTTTAGTAGCATGTCCTGGCTTTCTGCCTGAATTAGACAATTGTCCAGGTATGGGTATATTTGAATATTTCTTTGCCTACAAAATGCAATGACTCGAGCTAGGCACTTTGTGAGTACCCTGGGTGCAGTAGATAAGCCAAAGGGAAGTGCAAAGAATTGATAGTGCATGGAGCCTGCTCTGAAGCGTAGTTATTTCCTGCAAGATTCCCTTACTGGGATGTGCAGGTAAGCTTCCTTTAAGTCTAAGGTTGCCAACCAGGCATCTTTGCCTAGCACAGGAAGCAGCTGTTGAAGTGTTAGCATTTTGAATTTTGGGATTACCTAAAAGGTGTTTAGAATAGAGAGGTCCAGGATAGGACGCCAGGAGCTGTCTTTTCTGGGTACCAGAAAGTCTTCAGTAAAAACCTTGTCCCCTTTCTTCTACTGGGACAGGTTGAATAGCCCTGATACTTAAAAGAGAGAGAACCTGCTGTTGAGCCTCTGCCCACTGATTTGGGGGTAGGTCTGGCCAACCGTTTGGCGATGGTAAGGTGTGGAAGTCGAATCTGTACCCTTGTAAAACTATATTTAAAACCCATTTGTCCTGGGTAATGCATTCCCAGTTTTTTGCATGCTAGGCAATCTTTCCCCCTATGGGAGCAGGCAGTTGAGCAGGGCTTGGAAGGTTTAAGGTTAAGTCACTGTGACACTTTACCATAGGGGGATGTCTTACTACTTCCAGGTTTGGAAGTGGGAGCCCCCCCACTGTGAGCACCTTGAGACTGCAGCCTAGGTGGTCTGCTGTTCCTGGGTTTGGACTGAGAAGGCCTGGAAGAGACAGGAAAGGACCAATTCTTAGAAGGCCAATGCCTACTAAAACCTGGGTGGCTGTACTTGCAGGAAATCTAACAGTTTGCATAGATTTAGCTTTTTCCTCCATCTTTTTAAGGACGACTTCTGCTCTGTTGCCAAACAGGCAGTCTTGGTTTAAGGGAGCATCCAGTAATTTAGCTTTAACATGATCTGGCAAATTTTGCTCCTTAAGCCAAGCATGCTTTCTAAGAACAGACCCAGTGACAGCAGCCCTGCAAGATGCTTCTAAAGAGTCAAAACCACATTGCAAAGTATGTTTACCAACTTGTTCCGCAGAATGCATTAAATCCTGTAATTCTTTATTTTTAGCACAGTTAGGAATCAACATCATTTTCTGTTTAAGTAGTCCCATAATATGCTGCTGATACTTTAACATATGAAACTGGCAGTTTAAGGCCCTAATGGCCAAGTAGCAGAAGTGTATACCTTCTTACCCCATCTGTCAAAGGCCCTGGAATGTCTATCAGAGGGGGTAGAATTGTTGGCAGTAGTAGCCTTAATGCCTTTAGGCCCTCGGGAAATGGTCTCTGGGTATGCAGTAGGATTCTTGAAGAGGAACTTGAGAGTCAGGTACTCTGTAATACCTGTCAGGTTTCCTGGGAGCTGGAGGTAAAGTGTCTCCGGCCAGACTAGATTCCAAGAAGGCATCATCTACAATGTCCAGGACAGGAGGGATAGCTAAAGGCCTGTGTTGAGGGAGGAGTAAGAATTCCCTAAGCCTCTTTTTGGAGTCAGAGTAATCCTGGCTTTCCCAGCGGAAATGCTCCCTAAGAGTGTGCAAGGTTTCACCAAAAGAAAAATTTTCTGGAGGGGACGCAGAGAGAATGGAGTCCTCTGCATCAGAATCCTCATAGGTAGATAAGGGCAAATCCTGGTAATCAGAAGAAAAAGAAATTTCAGAATCCTGATCAGAAGAATCAGAAGGAAAATCAGTTCTAGGTCTCTTAAGAGGGAGAAGGCTGGCTTCCCCTAATTAAAGTAATAATATCTTCATTTGTTTTTTTTAGGCATATGGGCCTGACCACGCGGTTTGGACGTCGGTTTTCTAGGCATGGGTCGAGTTTTAGGCCTTGAAGAAGAAGAAGATGGCATCTGTTTGAAATGCAAGTCAGTAGGCCTCAATACACCCTCAGAAGCCAGTGCCTGCACAGCGGCTCTGGATGCATCCAAAGTAGAGACATCTGCAGGTTCCATGGTTGAAGAAGCATCTCGCAGCATACCGGACTTCGAATGGGTCTCAGTAGAGGCCTGCGAATCTGAAGTTGTGGCTATCAGGGGGTGCGAAAGCACCTCATTGAGTACCGGTGAACTGGCGAGTAGCTTAATGGAAGCATCGTCGGCAGCTTTGGACCTATGCGGTCTGTCTCTGTCTTTATTTTTACATTTTTTTGGAATGCCAGTAGTCGGATGGCTTACCGAAGCCATTTCTGGATAGTTAAACAGAGTACCAGAATAATTTGCTGCAAAAATAAACTGATGAATAATTCAGGGGTTGAATAAGGCACAAAACCGACTGTGAGTTACGTCGTGGTCTGGGCCAAAGCAAGGAATGCAGTACGAATGAAAATCTTTATGAGGTATTTGCTTTCCACAGGTAATATAATTGTTAACTTTTACTGACATCGGTTTACAGCAAGAAAAAGGACCCCCAATGGGGTACTTAGCTTTTTTTGAAGACTTCTGTTCTGAAACTCGAAAACGAAAATTCCAGGAGTCAGCCGACCGGCACTTGCGAACTACTACTGTTTCGGGAACCGTGCGGCAAGAAAGACTGATGTAATGGCGTTGGCTGCAAGTTTTATACCCCTGACGACCTGACGTCATGGAAGAAGGGACAGCATCCGGATGCAGGGATCCAAGAATTTGATATTCAGGCCGGCTAATGGTTACCTGCAGACAGATAACCCACATGTAATGACTGCAACAGTGAAACACGAAGAACATCAGACAGGCAATAACACATTGTAACATATGCATTTAGAGACAGCCTGGCACACATGCAAACACTCACATACTAATTAGTACACAACAAACCACTGTACTGTATTCTCTGAAAAAGCATACCCTCTCATCAGAACTACATTATGTAGATTCTAGCTTGCAACATACTAATGAAAAGAGAAGTGCACAAGCGAGCAATACCTCTCACGCCTAAAACAATGGGGGGGGGGGGCAAAGGCCCAAAAATAGGGACAGATTTTAAATATTGCTCTTGTAAGCTTAGAAAGATGCTTGAATAATAGGATTTGTTAGAATGCATTTTCTGAAGGAAATAAAGTCTGAAATGCAAATATATACCATTATTTGTTCATTGACTTCAATCTTCTGTGATTCACCAGAAAACCACAGATTTTATAAGGAATAGATCAAATATTTGAGGCAAAAATCTGGACATTATGCAAAAATCAGTACAGTTGAGAGGTATGCATGTGCATGTCTAGTGAGTGCAAAATTCTTTCCACCTTGTTGTGAGGGTTAGGAAAGAAGGTGTGTAGATGTATGGCCTGGTTGAGAGGCACATTAGATACCACCTTGGGCATAAAGGAGGGATTAGTCCTCAGGGAAACCCTGTCTGCATGGAAAATGATGAAGGGCTCAATGGCCATCAGTGCCTGAAGTTTTGAAACCCTTCTAGCTGAGGTGATAGCTAGGAGAAAAGCAATCTTCCAGGGGAGAAATCCTAGTTCTGCTGATGCAGCAGGTTCGTAGGGTGGTAAGGTTAGTTTTTCCAAAACATAATTCAGGTCCCAGGCTGGCGTGGGTGGCCTTCTGGGAGGTCTGATATTAGAAACCCCTCTGAGGAATTGTTTGATCAAAGGATGGGAAAACAGGGGCTGATCTGTGTCAAAATGAGCTGAAATGGCTGAGGGGTGGATTTTAATAGAAGAGAAGGAGAGGCCACTATTAAGTAGCTCCGCTAGGTAGTCCAGGATAAGAGGGATGGAAGATTGAGAGGTATTGCCCCCCTCTGGACTGGCTCCAGGAGTAGAATCTTTTCCATTTTCCAGCATAAGATTTTCTGGTGTTGGGCCTCCTGGCCTCTGTGATAATATCTAGGGCCTGTTTGCTCAACTGGGGCCCCTTGTTTGCCTTTGGAGTATTAGCCATGTTGATAATTTCAGAGTCTGCAAGTCTGGGTGCAGCATTTCCACCCCCCACCAGAGTCAGAAGGTTTGGGATCAGGGGAAGCTGCCTGGGAGGTTGTAGTGTCAGGCTGCGCGGTAAGGGATACCAATGTTGCCTGGGCCAATCTGGAGCAATGAGGATGGCCTTTGGTCTCTCCTCCCTTATTTTGATCAGTACCTTGGGAATAAGAGGCAGAGGAGGGAATGCATACACAAACAGGGTGTTCCAGGGGAAGGTCAAGGCATCCACCTTCCACACTAGGTGGCGATACTCCCTGGTACAGAACTTTTTCAGCTGATGGTTGAGATGCGTGGCAAAGAGATCCACCTCCAGAGTCCCCCACTCCTGAGTGATCTGTAGAAAGATTTTTATGTGGAGCTGCCATTTGTGGGGGCCCAGTAAGTTCCTGCTCAGGTGGTCTGCCAGGGTGGTGTTGATCCCTGGTAGGTATTGGGCTATAAGGTGTAGTCCCATGGAAGAGGCTGTCAGCCAGAGGTTTATGGCTAGCCTGCACAAAGGGTAAGATTGGGTCCCTCCTTGTTTGTTGAAGTACCACATTACTGTGGTGTTGTGTGTTTTGATAAAGAGAATCCCTGGCTTGAGATGGGGTTTGAAGGATGTCAGAGCCTTTTGTACTGCCATAATTTCCTTCTGGTCGATGTGTAAGGGAAGATGGTGGGCATCCCCAAAGACCTTGGGTGCACTTGCCTTCTAGGTGAGAGCCGCAAGCAATGTCTGAGGTGTCGGTGGTAATGGTCTACCCGGTAGGTGAAGGGTGAAGGGAAGACCCTTGTTCTTGGCACAGTCTCCTGCCCACCAGAGAAACTTGGCCCTTATACAGGGGATCAGGGGGAGAGAAGTCTCTAGAGGTTGAGAGTGCTGACACCAAAGTCTCTTTAGATACCACTGAAGTTTTCTCATGTGAGGCCTGGCCAGGGGAATTAGAAGGATGCAAGATGCCATGTACCCAAAAGGCTTGCAGGAACTTCCTCACAGTGAGGTGACTTCTGGAAGCTAGCTGGGAAAAGTAGAGAGGCATGAAACTCTGCTTTTCTAGGGATAGGAAGGCCATTTTGGGATGCTGTGTCCAGCAGTGCTTCCAAGAAAACAATCTTCCTGGAGGGTGTTTGCTTTGATTTCTTCTCATTGATGGAGAACCTTGAGGAAGTTAGGAGGGTTTTGATAAAGAGGAGGTCTTGGAGCAGCTTCTCTTTACACTCTGCCTGAATGAGGCAGTCGTCCAGATAATGGCAAATCTGTATGTTTCTGTCTGCAAAATGCTACGGCCGGGGCTAAGCATTTGGTGAATACCTGGGAGCAGCAGATAAGTCAAAGGGTAGTGCGGAGAACTGAAAGTGTTGTGAGCCTGCTCTGAAGCGCAGGAATTTCCTGCAGGATTCCCTTATGGGGATGTGGAGGTAAGCATCCTTTACGTCTTGGGTCACTAACCAGGCAATTTTTGTCAGCATAGGCAGCAGCTGCTGCAAAGTTAGCATTTTGAATTTGGGGACCACCAGAGAGGTGGTCAGAATGGATAGATCTAGGATGGGTTGCCAAGTGCCCTCTTTTCTGGGCACAAGGAATAGTCTGGAATAAAAGCCTTTGCCTGTTTGATCTGGGGAAACAGGATCTACTGCCCCCTGGGATAGTGCTTGTTTCAATGCCTCTGCCCACTGATTTGGAGGTAAGTCTGGGTAACCTCTTAGAATTGGGAGTTCGTTGAAAGAGAATTTGTATCCCTGAAAAATTATCTTTAAGCCCCATAGGTTCTTTGTTACTGAAAGCCAATTTTCTTTGCAGAGGGAGAACCTTCCTCCTAGCTTTTGGTAAGTGAAAGGGGGACAGAGAGGAGAGAGGGAGTCATTGAGAGTTTTTGCCATAGAAGGATGGTTTAGAACTCCCTGCCTTTGGGGCGGAGGCGGTCCACTGTTTGGTTCTCTGTTGTCCCTGGATAGGGACCTGGATGGTCTGCCCCTGCAGGGCTTACCTTGCGCCCCTGTCTGCTAGGTGCAGGAAAGGACCAGTGCTTAGAGGGAAAATTCCAGCTGAACCTACGAGGTTGAACCTGAAAAAAATCTTTTACTGTTTGCACAGATTTTGCTTTGTCTTCCATCTTTTTAATCACCTCTTCTGCTTTGACTCCAGACAAGTGGTCCTTATCCAAGGGTGCATCAATTAATTTAGACTTGACATGATCAGGGAGAGGTTGTTCCTTCAACCATGCAGGTCTCCTAATGACCGATCCTGACACTGCTGCCCTGCTTGAGGCTTCTATTCTAGGGCGTCATATCCACAGTGTAATGAGTGTTTGCCTACTTGACAAGTAGAGTGCAGTAAATCTGCTAACTCCTTCAAATTGGCACAGTCAGGAAAGGTTGAAATATTTTGCTTTAATAGTTCCAAAGTGTGTTGTTGATATTTTAAAATATGGGACTGACAGTTGAGTGATCTGATAGCTAAAGTTGCAGAGGTGTATACTTTTTTATTCCATCTGTCCAGAGCTCTGTAATCCTTGTCAGAAGGAATAGAATTCTTTGCAGAAATAGCCTTAGCTCCTTTAGGTCCCTGTGTAATGACCTCTGGGTCTGCAGCAGGACTTCTGTACAGGTATTTGTGAGACTCTGGTACTCTGTAATACCTGTCAGGTTTACTGGGAGCAGGTGGGAGGGCATCAGAGGCTAAGCTGGATTCTTGGAAAACATCACCCACCACTTCTAAGATAGGGGGGATGGCTAGCGGTCTCTGCTGGGGAAGATCTAGAAACTCTCTTAGTCTTTTCTTAGACTGGGGAAAGCCCTCAAATTCCCAATGGAAATGTTCTCTGATGGTCTGAAGGGTTTCCCCAAAGGAAAAGTCTTCTGGGGGGGGGGGGTAAGATTCCTCTGCATCTGAATCCTCATAAGCAGTCAGAGGTTGTTGTTCCTCTTCAAAATCTGAATAATCAGATTCCTCAGAATCCTGTTCTGTCATTATTTCAGGAGAAGGGTGTCTTTTCCTTTTAGAAGTTGTGGCCTGACTACCCCTGCTAAGGGAGATAAGATCCTCTGCCATTTTAAGCATTTGGGCTTGGGGTGGTGAAGCAGGAGAAAGATGGTGGCTAGAGGTGGATTTTCTAGGAGTGGTCTGTCTTCTAGGCCTAAGAGTATCCATCGGTCTGACAACAACGGTAGTCGGGTGAGAAGACATTGTTTTTGTCTAGAAGCAGTAGTGCGAAAGGCATCCTCGGAAGCCAGTGCCTGCGTTGCGGCTCTGGACCCAACCAAAGCAAAGACAACCAAAGGCTCGGAAGATAAAGAAGATTTCTGGGGCATACTGAACTCCGAAAGGGTCTCTGTAGAGGCCTGTGTAGATATCATATCAGGCATCAGGGGCTGAGAAAGCGCCTCACTGAATTCTGGGAACTGATGACCTGCTTAGTGGTAGCGCTGTCGGAAAGCTCAGCCTTGTGTGGTCTGTCCATCTTTATCTCTATGTTTTTTAGGAATGTCTACTGTTTGTTGGCTGATGGACGCAATTTTGGACTGCGAAGACTAAAGGTGAAAATACCGGTCTACAATAAGAGCTCTACGACAAATGGTTCTTGCATTAAAGAGGGCACAGAAGTGGCAATGGGGGACGTCGTGGTCTGGGCCTAAACAAGTGACACAGTATGAATGGAAGTCTTGGTGTGGGATCTGCTTTCCACAGGTAAGACAATTGTTAACTTTTTCGGACATTGGCTGGTGCAAGAAAAAAGGATTCCCAATGGGGAACTTAGCTTTAGACATTTTCCTCTGTAATTTGAAGTCTGGTAGCGACCAACCGGCACACTTGCGAACTGCTTCTGCTGCGGGCTCCATGGCAAGAAAGACTTATGTAATGGCGTTCGCTGCCTGGCTTTATAGCACTGATGCCCTGACGTCAGTCAGCAAGCAACAGCAGCCAATGCGGAAAAACACTGACTCTGGTATTCGGGTAAGCAGAGGGCTACCACAGCAGGAATAACCCACAGGTGATGACTGCAGCATTGAAACATGAAAAACATCTGGAAGCTCAATAGATTGATTAAGATTAGCTTCCGAGCACACTTTTGGTAAGAAAGATGGATTAGTTCTCAGAGACACCCTGTCCTTATGGAAAATCATGTAAGGAGGTCTGATTGACAAAGCTTGAAACTCAGCGACTCTTCTGGCAGATGTGAAAGCAATCAGTAAAATTGTTTTCCATGATAAAAATTTGAGGTCACATGTTGATGCAGGCTCAAACGGAGGAAGCATCAGGTGAGAGAGTACAAAATTTAGGTCGCAAGATGGAAGAGGGTCCTTGATGGGAGGTCTTAATAAGCAGGTGCCCTTCAGAAATGCTCTGCATAATTTGTGGGACATCAAATTTGGGGTTTCATCACCTGCATGAAAACTGGAAACTGCAGCCAACTGAACCCAGACAGTCACTGCAGCGGAACCTTTATGAAACAATTTAGCCAGGAAATCAAAATTTGAAGTAATAGGCACAGAAAAAGGGTCAAGATTTTTTTTCTGAAACCCAATAAGAGAATCTTCTCCATTTACTGAGACATAATTTTCTAGTAGAGGACTTTTATAAGGAAAGAAGTATGTGATTTACTGCTGGTGTGAGAATGGGAAGCCTGACTATATTTGGAACTGGAGCAGCCAAGCTGTCAACTTGAGGGTCTGGAGGGAGGGGTGGTGCATTCCCGACAAATGGGTCAGAAGGTCTGGAACTGGGTCCAGAATCCACGGTTCCTCTTGAAGATGAGGCCACAGGAAGGGAAACCAGATCTGATGAGGTCAGTATGGGGCAATGAGAATCAGCCTGCTTTCCAAGGATTTGGCTTTCTGAATAATTTTGGGTATGAGAAGGGAAGGGGAGAAAGGCATAAAGAAGTCCCGAGGGCCAATCGTGCACTAGTGCGCCCCTTGGTGATTCCTCCGGAGAGGGGAGTAGAACAAAGTAGTTGCTGCATTTGGTGTTTAGGGGAGTGGCAAAGAGGTTGCAGCAAGGCTGGCCCCACTTTCGGAAAATCCTTTCAGTTATCGCTTGCTTTAGGGACCACTCATGAGGCATGAGTACTGCCCTGTTGAGTTTGTCTGCTATCACGTTGGATCTCCCTGGGATATGCATTGCCACTAGAAAGCATTGGGAAGACGTTGCCCTTTCCCACACTCTGAGTGCCTCTCGACAAAGGGGGTAAGATCTGATTCCTCCTTGTTTGTTCATGTACTAGATCGCTGACATGTTGTCTGTCGGAACTGCAATCGTTCCCAGTGGAAGAGAGATCTGAAGTGTCTTGCAATGCCAAGAGCACAGCTCTCATCTCTAGGACAATGATGTGCAGGTGGGCCTTGTGATCTTGCTAGGTGTCTTGGATGGTCCTCCCCAGAAAATGCCCTCCCCCACCCTATCTAGGAGGCATCTGTGGTCACCGTGGCTATAAGCTGTTGAGGAAGAAAGGGATGAAATACTGTCACATGGCTGGAAAGGAGCCACCATCTCAGGTCTCTCTTGCAAGATTCCATGATCGTGATTTTGTGAGACATGGGTAGTTCTTTTAACAACCATTGGGCAAACAGAAGCCATTGAAGAATTTTCATGTGCATGCGAGTTAAAGGGACTAAAGTTATCACTGCTGGCATGGTTCCCAGGAGTTGAGGAACTGTTTTTGCTTTGACTTTGGTGTTAGACATAAGATTGAGAATTTGCTGTCTGAGTAATGAAACTCTTTCCTCTGGCAGTCTTGCCATCAGAGACTGTGTCTAGGTGTGCCGCTATATAGACAAGATGTTGAGACTGCAACAAGGCAGGTTTTTCTGAATTTACAGTAATTCCCAAATGTGAACAGAGTTGTAAGGTGGCATCCCTTACTTGCTGGAGTAGATGCTTGGTGGTGGTAGTTAGGAGCCAGTCTAGGTATGGAAACACTTGGAATTCTAGACGCCTCAAGTGAGCTGTAAAGTACAGTTTTGTACCTACCATAAATGTAGATGTTCGAGGATTCCCTTGCTGCAGTCCTGACAATTGGGTATAGTCCGCGTCCCAGTCGGCCCGAATACCAGAGTCATGGCGCCTTAGACTGACGCCAGTGCCAGGGTACTAATGCGCACAACCGACGTCATTTCCTCAGTCTTTTCTTGCCCCAGATGTCAGAAGACCCAAAAAGACAAGTCCCAAAAACAACCTGCACCAAAAAACATGTACAAAATATACAGTAATATATACAAAAATATAAGCATGTAAACTCACCTACACAACCACCCTGAAACACAGAGGGAAGGAGGAGGGTAAATTGGACTGCAGCAAGGGAATCCTCGAACATCTACATTTATGGTAGGTACAAAACTGTACTATGTTCTTCGCCTTCCTTGCTGCAGTCCTGACAATTGGTAGAATCCCAAAGCAGAGGTAAGGAGGCTGGCAAATTATAAAGTAGCAGGAGCTGACAACATGCCTTGTAAAACAGCTGTGGCAAAACCAGCTCTAGTCTTAGAGTATATAGGCAGGTGATAATGCCTAGAGAAAGTATGCACTGAACTCCAAGTAGCTGCCTCCAGAATATCCTTAGTTGCCACCCCTTAGAAATGCTGTTGAAGTGGCAGTAGCCCTAGTGGAATGAGGCCTAATCCCAGCTGGAACCTCTTTGCCATGATGGGAATAACAAAATGCAATGCAAAAGCCAATCCACCTAGAAATAGTTTGTTTTGACACAGGCTTGCCCTGTGAACTTAAAGCAAAAGAAACAAGTAACTGCTGAGACTGCCTAAAATCTTTAGTCCTGCTCAAATAATAACGCAATTGCCTGTGTACATCTAAAGTGTGCAAAATCTTTTCCCTTTATTTTGAGGATCTGCAAAAACGTAGGCAAATGAATAGTTTGGTTTAAAGCCACACTAGAAACCACCTTAGGCATAAAGGAAGGATTAGTGTAATGATACCCTGTCCTTATGGAAAATCAAAAGGGCTCTACTGCCATAAGGGCCTGCAACTCAGACACCCTTCTTGCAGAAGTAATAGCCAACAGAAAAGCAGTCTTCCATGACAAATATTTCAATTCAGCAGTAGCTGCAGGCTCAAAAGGTTGTAGAGTAAGTTTTCCAACACAAAATTGAGATCCCAAGCAGGAGTAGGAGCTCATGGGGGTCTTATATTCTTTGCCCCTCTAAGAAACTGCTTGAACAAAGGATGAAAACAAAGGTGGGTCACAATCATAGTGAGCTGAAATTGCTGCAGCATGAATCTTTATGGAAGAGAAAGACAAACCTTTGTCCAATAATTCAGTAAGATATTGAAGAGCCACACTCAAATTAGGCTCTGAAATCTCCAAATTCTTTGCTGTACTCCAAAATAAGAATCTCTTCCATTTTTCATACACTCTCCTAGTACTAGGCCTTCTAGCTTCCATAATCACATTTAAAACTTGTTGAGGAAGCTGAGACCTACCATGCCTCAACACAGAATATGCCAAGCTGTGAGATGAAGAGATGGAAGCTTGACATTGAGCAGATGACCGTCCTTCTGAGATAACAGATGAGGAATCAGAGGTAAAGGCCATGGAGGCTTCTTTACAAGACTCCTTAGAAGTGGGTACCAGTGTTGCCGAGGCCAATCTGGAGCTATCAAAATCATCCTTGGCCTGTCCTGTCTGACCTTTAGTAATACCTTTGGAAGAAGAGGTAGAGGTGGAAAGGCATAGACATGAAGGTTTTTCCAACTGAAAGACAGAGCATCCACTTTCCAAGCTGTGTGATGAAAAGTACAGTTTTGTACCTACCATAAATGTAGATGTTCGAGGATTCCCTTGCTGCAGTCCTGACAATTGGGGTATAGTCCGCGTCCCAGTCGGCCCGAATACCAGAGGGCTGACGTCCCGGGTCATGGGCGCCTTAGACTGGCGTCAGTACGCCAGGGTACTAATGCGCATGACCGACGTCATTTCCTCAGTCTTTTCTTGCCCCAGATGTCAGAAGACCCAAAAAGACAAGTTCCAAAAACAACCTGCACCAAAAAACATGTACAATATATACAGTAATATAAACAAAAAATATAAGCATGTAAACTCACCTACACAACCACCCTGAAACACAGAGGGGAAGGAGGGAGGGTTGGACTGCAAAAGGGAATCCTCGAACATCTACATTTATGGTAGGTACAAAACTGTACTATGTTCTTCGTCTTCCCTTGCTGCAGTCCTGACAATTGGGTAGAATCCCAAAGCAGAGGTAAGGGAGGCTGGCAAATTATAAAGTAGCAGGAGCTGACAACATGCCTTGTAAAACAGCTGTGGCAAAACCAGCTCTAGTCTTAGAGTATATAGGCAGGTGATAATGCCTAGAGAAAGTATGCACTGAACTCCAAGTAGCTGCTTCCAGAATATCCTTAGTTGCCACCCCTTAGAAATGCTGTTGAAGTGGCAGTAGCCCTAGTGGAATGAGGCCTAATCCCAGCTGGAACCTCTTTGCCATGATGGGAATAACAAAATGCAATGCAAAAGCCAATCCACCTAGAAATAGTTTGTTTTGACACAGGCTTGCCCTGTGAACTTAAAGCAAAAGAAACAAGTAACTGCTGAGACTGCCTAAAATCTTTAGTCCTGCTCAAATAATAACGCAATTGCCTGTGTACATCTAAAGTGTGCAAAATCTTTTCCCCTTTATTTTGAGGATCTGCAAAAAGTAGGCAAATGAATAGTTTGGTTTAAAGCCACACTAGAAACCACCTTAGGCATAAAGGAAGGATTAGTACGTAATGTAACCCTGTCCTTATGTAAAACCACATAGGGCTCTACTGCCATAAGTGCCTGCAACTCAGACACCCTTCTTGCAGAAGTAATAGCCAACAGAAAAGCAGTCTTCCATGACAAATATTTCAATTCAGCAGTAGCTGCAGGCTCAAAAGGTTGTAGAGTAAGTTTTTCCAACACAAAATTGAGATCCCAAGCAGGAGTAGGAGCTCATGGGGGTCTTATATTCTTTGCCCTCTAAGAAACTGCTTGAACAAAGGATGAAAACAAAGGTGGGTCACAATCATAGTGAGCTGAAATTGCTGCAGCAGGAATCTTTATGGAAGAGAAGAACAAACCTTTGTCCAATAATTCAGTAAGATATTGAAGAGCCACACTCAAATTAGGCTCTGAAATCTCCAAATTCTTTGCTGTACTCCAAAATAAAAATCTCTTCCATTTTTCTGTGACACTCTCCTAGTACTAGGCCTTCTAGCTTCCATAATCACATTTAAAACTTGTTGAGGAAGCTGAGACCTACCATGCTTCAACACAGAATATGCCAAGCTGTGAGATGAAGAGATTGAAGCTTGACATTGAGCAGATGACCGTCCTTCTGAGATAACAGATGAGGAATCAGAGGTAAAGGCCATGGAGGCTTCTTCACAAGACTCCTTAGAAGTGGGTACCAGTGTTGCCGAGGCCAATCTGGAGCTATCAAAATCATCCTTGGCCTGTCCTGTCTGACCTTTAGTAATACCTTTGGAAGAAGAGGTAGAGGTGGAAAGGCATAGACATGAAGGTTTTTCCAACTGAAAGACAGAGCATCCACTTTCCAAGCTGTGTGATGAAACCCCTTTGTGCAATACTTTGGCAGCTGGTGGTTTAGTGGAGAAGCGAACAGATCTATGTCTGGAGTTCCCCATGACACTGTCAATTTCTGAAATACATGAAGATCCAGTTTCCACCGTGGGGATCCATGATTTGTCTGCTTAATACATCTGCTAGGGAGTTCTGTGCTCCTGGCAGAAACCTTGCCTGAAGAGTCAGTTGCAGGCTTAACGCAGTCTCCCATAAAATCATTGCTTGCCTGCATAGAGGATAAGAATGTGTTCCCCCTTGCTTGGTGATGTACCACATGACAGTTGTGTTGTCTGTCAGAATCAACACCTGCCCTGGAAGAAGTAACTCCTTGAACGCCATCAATGCAAACTGGACTGCTAACATCTCCTTCATGTTGATATGTAGATGCTGTAGTCTGGCAGGCCACTTGTCTTGTATCCACTTTCCATTTAGATGAGCTCCCCAAGCAGTGTCCGAGGCATCTGTCGTTAAAATCTGACTCGCCTCTGGCGGGTCACAGAGAGTCCCTTGTTTAGGTGACATTCCTGAGCCCACCACAAGAATTCCTTTTGAAGGCAAGGTATTATTTGAATGACAGTGTCCAAATCTTGGCAGTGCTGTGTCCATACATTTTGAGATACCATTGCAGCTTCCTCATATGCAGTTTGGCATTGGGAAGCACCAGAATACAAGATGCCATGAACCCTAATGCTTGAAGGACTGTCCTTGCAGTCAGCACGGACTGATGAGATAGTTGATGGAAGTAAAGTGACAGACTCTTTTGTTTGTCCGGGGTTAAAAGGCCATCTGGGCTGCTGTATTCAGTCTCACACCCAGAAAGCACATGTCTTGAGAGGGTACTAGACTGGACTTTATTTCGTTCACAGAATACCCTAGGCATCTTAGCACTGCTATGACATATTCAGATGCTGTAGAAGGTGTTCCTTTTCTTGAGCCAGAATCAGGCAGTCGTCCAAGTAAGGATAAATTTGAATGCCTTGAAGCCTGAAGTAAGCTATCACTGGAGCCAGAACCTTTGTGAATACTCAGTAGATAAGCCAAAGGGCAATGCAGAGAACTGATAATGAAAATCTCCAGTTGCAGATACTTTCTGCAACTTAGCCTTATGGGCACATGAAGGTAAGCTTCCTTGAGATCCAAAGTTACCATCCAGTGATCCTTGCCCAGCAGAGGTAACAGTTGCTGTAACGTCAACATCTTGAACTTGGGAATGTCCAGATAAGTGTTGAGGATAGATAAATCCAAAATTGGTCTCCACGTGTTCCCCTTCTTTGGTACTAGGAACAGGCGAGAATAAAATCAAGCCCCTTTCTGACACAGGGACTGGCTGAATAGCCCTATCTGGAGTAACTGAGAAACTTGCTTGTGAGCCTCTTTTCTTTGTGGAGGAGGAACATCTGGCATGCCTTTGAAAGGGGGCATTGTGTGGAAATAAAATCTGTACCCGTGATGAATGATATCCAGCACCCAGCTGTCTTGAGTGATTAAATCCCAATTTTCTTTGAAAAGAGACAATCTTCCTCCCAAAGGAGCTGCCAGACGAAAGTCCACTGGCAGCTGAAAAGGGACGTCATTGGGTCTGCTTACGAAGGACTGACCCCTGCCCTCACCAGAAGTCTGAGCAGGTGAACTGTCTGATCTAGGCCTAAACGAACCTTGAGCCCTGCCCCTACCACGTCTAGACCTACCCCTAGACTGGGAACCATAAGCAGGATATGTCCACCCCTTAGCAGGCCAATTTCTACTAAACTTCGGAGGCTGCACCTGCAAAAATCTTTAACAGTCTGCATAGACTTAGCTTTGTCCTCCATTTTCTTTAAAACTGCTTCCACAGGCGGTCCAAACAACACATCAGACTGTAAAGGAGCATCCAAAATCCTGGTCTTAACATGCTCAGCTAAATTCTGATCCTTCAACCATGCATGTCTGCGAAGAACAGAACTAGTAGCAGCCACCCTCGAGGAGGCCTGAACAGCATCAAAACCACACTGCAAAGAATGCTTACCCACTTGTTCAGACACATGAACCAAATCCAGCAATTCTTTACACTCAATACCTTCCGCCAAAGCATCCACCTTAGATTTCAATTGTGAAAGGAGATAATTCTGATATTTCAGCATATGAAATTGACAATTCAACGCCTCATGGCTAGAGTGGAAGAAGTATATACTTTCTTACCCCACCTATCCAAAGCCCTTGCCTCTTTATCAGAGGGTACAGGATTTTTAACCACAGAAGCTTTAACACCTTTAGGCCCCTGAGAAACAGTTTCTGGATTGGGACTCTTAAACAAATACTTATGAGCTTGGGCACCCTATAATACCTATCAGGCTTAACAGGAGCAGGAGGCAAGGAATCAGGGTTCAGAAGCCTCTGCAAAACATCCTCCACCACATTCAACACAGGAGGAATAGCTAAGGGCCTATGCTGGGGCAAAACAAGAATTCCCTAAGCCTTTTCTGGAGTCAGAGTAATCTTGGCCTTCCCATTTAAAGTGCTCCCTCATGGAGTGAAGAGTCTCTGAAAATGAAAAATCCTCAGGAGGAGAAGCTGAAGGAGTGGAATCATCCACATCAGAATCAGAATAAGTAGGAAACTCTTGCAAGTCTTCCACAGAAGACTCTGAAGCCTGTGAACACTGTTCAAAACTATCAAACTCCTGTTCCACCCTAGGCCTCTTATCAGGTGGGGCATAGAACCTCTAATCAGAGTAATCAAATCTTCTGCCATTTTAAGCATATGTTTCTTAGGCACAGAGCCGAAATGCTAGGAGAAGCCCTACAGAAGCTGAACTTGGCCTTCCTCTAAAAGAAGCTTTGGCAACAGAAGGAGAGGCCCTAACTACCTTGGGAAGAGAGGGAAGAACAGTTACCTGAGAAGCCCCTCAGCCTGGCCTACCTCCTGAGAGGGCACATCCTGTAACAGTAAAGTATCTGCCTGAGACTCCATAGAGACTCCTGGCAAAACCTCTGGCTCCCTGAGCCTTCTAAAGACCGACGTCCGGGACTGCCGGTTCCTCACCCTAGACTTCACTGTTTTGTCCTTGCGCTTCTTAGATGAAGCAGGCCGGAGCATCCGACGGCATAGTATAATTGCAACGCTTCCCAAACACTAACCTAGCACAATCAAGCCTCCTCTTAATAGTGCGCTTGTTAAATCTAGCACAAGAGCGGCAACCAACAACGTGCTCAGGCCCTAAACAAGGTATACACAATGTATGATAATCCCTATGGTATCTGCTTCCCACAAGAAATACAGTTATTCACTTTTTCTGACATCCGGTTAAATACTGAGGCAAGAAAAACCAAAATGTTCTTACTTAGCCAACTCTGTATTCGGTCTGAAACTCGGTTTGGAAAATCTCAGAACGCCAACCTGCACTCGCAAAATTGCTTCTGCATCGGACCATGCGGCAAAAGACTGAGGAAATGACGCCGGTCATGCGCATTAGTACCCTGACGCACTGACGTCAGTCTAAGCGCCATGACCGGCCAGCCTTATACTCTGGTATTCGGGCCGACTGGGACGCGGACTATACCCCAATTGTCAGGACTGCAGCAAGGGAAGACGAAGAACATCCCCTTTGTGCAATACTTTGGCAGCTGGTGGTTTAGTGGAGAAGCGAACAGATCTATGTCTGGAGTTCCCCATGACACTGTCAATTTCTGAAATACATGAAGATCCAGTTTCCACTGGGGATCCATGATTTGTCTGCTTAATACATCTGCTAGGAGTTCTGTGCTCCTGGCAGAAACCTTGCCTGAAGAGTCAGTTGCAGGCTTAACGCAGTCTCCCATAGAATCATTGCTTGCCTGCATAGAGGATAAGAATGTGTTCCCCCTTGCTTGTTGATGTACCACATGACAGTTGTGTTGTCTGTCAGAATCAACACCTGCCCTGGAAGAAGTAACTCCTTGAACGCCATCAATGCAAACTGGACTGCTAACATCTCCTTCATGTTGATATGTAGATGCTGTAGTCTGGCAGGCCACTTGTCTTGTATCCACTTTCCATTTAGATGAGCTCCCAAGCAGTGTCCGAGGCATCTGTCGTTAAAATCTGACTCGCCTCTGGCCGGGTCACAGAGAGTCCCTTGTTTAGGTGACATTCCTGAGCCCACCACAAGAATTCCTTTTGAAGGCAAGGTATTATTTGAATGACAGTGTCCAAATCTTGGCAGTGCTGTGTCCATACATTTTGAGATACCATTGCAGCTTCCTCATATGCAGTTTGGCATTGGGAAGCACCAGAATACAAGATGCCATGAACCCTAATGCTTGAAGGACTGTCCTTGCAGTCAGCACGGACTGATGAGATAGTTGATGGAAGTAAAGTGACAGACTCTTTTGTTTGTCCGGGGTTAAAAAGGCCATCTGGGCTGCTGTATTCAGTCTCACACCCAGAAAGCACATGTCTTGAGAGGGTACTAGACTGGACTTTATTTCGTTCACAGAATACCCTAGGCATCTTAGCACTGCTATGACATATTCCAGATGCTGTAGAAGGTGTTCCTTTTCTTGAGCCAGAATCAGGCAGTCGTCCAAGTAAGGATAAATTTGAATGCCTTGAAGCCTGAAGTAAGCTATCACTGGAGCCAGAACCTTTGTGAATACTCTGGGCGCAGTAGATAAGCCAAAGGGCAATGCAGAGAACTGATAATCCCTATGCGGTATCTGCTTCCCACAAGAAATACAGTTATTCACTTTTTCTGACATCCGGTTAAATACTGAGGCAAGAAAAAACCAGAATGTTCTAACGGGTTACTTAGCCAACTCTGTATTCGGTCTGAAACTCCGGTTTCGGAAAATCTCAGAACGCCAACCTGCACTCGCAAAATTGCTTCTGCATCGGACCATGCGGCAAAAAAGACTGAGGAAATGACGTCGGTCATGCGCATTAGTACCCTGACGTACTGACGTCAGTCTAAGGCGCCATGACCGTCAGCCTTATACTCTGGTATTCGGGCCGACTGGGACGCGGACTATACCCAATTGTCAGGACTGCAGCAAGGGAAGACGAAGAACATCCACTGCCATGCATTTGGTGAACACTCTGGGGGCTGTAGTAAGATGAAAGGGCAGAGCTCGAAACTGGTAGCGATTGGTTCCCAGCCGGAAGCGCAGATGACTCCTTGATGGCCCGTCCATTTTTATGTGGTAGTATGCATCTTGGAGGTCTACAGAGCACATCATTGTCTTTCCCTAAAAAGGGGAGAATTGACTGCAGTGTCACCATCCAGAACTTGGTTTTCTTTACAGATTCATTTAATTTGCTGAGATCCAGGATGAGTCTCCAGTCCCCTGTTCTTTTTGGCACTAAAAAGAATCTTGAGTAAGTTCCGGATCCTATCAGGTCTGTGGGGACACTTTGGATGACTCTTTTGTGTAGCAACTTTTGAATCTCTACGGTTGCTTGATCCCTTTGACTGGATGGAATGTCTAGGATGTTTTTCGAGGTTGGGATGGGGAGAGAAAAGGGTATGGAGTAGCATCTGGATATTATGCTTGTACCCATCTGTCTCTTGTAATTTCTCGCCATGCTTTCGGGTGCAAAGGCAAACGACCCCAGACTGCCTCCAGAGGTGGGCCTCCCTTCAGGAGCTCTGAAAGGGCCTACTACAAAAGGAATCATGGTTGCCTTGGTTCTGCTGACCTCCTCTGCCACAAGAATGGCATCTACTATTATCACCTCCCTCTCTGCCACTGGGGAAGGATTCACCTAGGGTGTCTAGAAATACTATCTGGGATTTTTTGAACCACACCCCCCCCCAGACCCTTGGGATACAGTCTCGAGGGTATGGAAAAATGCACTCCAATGGCAGAGAGAGTTTTACCTTCCTGCTTGCATCTGGTGAGTGTATCTTTGACTTTTGGTCCAAAGAGAGAGGAACCATCGAAAGGGGCATGGACAAAGGTAGACTTAAAGGGTTCCACAAAGTTACACAAGCGCATCTAAGAGTGTCTCCTCAGTGAAACTCCTGAACCCGCTGCTCTACTCACTCCATCTGCTGCATAAGAAAGGAGTCTCATGGAGGAGTTCACTATGGAAGTTAAGGTGGATAGCTGACAGGTCACCTTATCTGAGACCCCTGCAGCTAATGAACCTTTCAGGAGATCTCTCTGTAATCTTATGAAGTGTGCCAAATAATTCAGCGATATGAGAGCAAATGTCACCAAAGAAAAGATGCGCTTCCCATATCTGTCCATCGCATGAGACTCTTTGTTAGGTGGATGGACAGAAGAGGATTTTTTTTGGCTAGTTCCTTATTGGTGGCTACTCCCACCACCACAGCATCCACAGGAAGCATTTAAATAGAAAATGTTTATCATCTGAGGCTGTAATAAATTTGTTAGGCCTCCGAAGGACTGGTTCCACTGCATCTGGGGACTCCCACACCTTCCGACTAACTAGTTCCAAAAAGTTCATCGAAAGACGTGGATACCCAGGAGGCTGAAGGGTGAGATCCGAAGGCTTTCAGGTACACCGACTCCTCCTCAAAAGGGATGATGGACTTCCAGCTGCCTCTCTGCTTAAGGACCTCTAGGACATCTGCAAAGGAGATATCTTTAGAGGGCGACCGTGGGGACTCTTCTGATTCCTCGAGGTCAGAGTCATGCTTCCTCTTGCAAAGCCTCTTCCAGGGGCCCTCTTCAGAAGGATATTCCGGTGAGGTTTCGGAAGAGGGAAGTTCACCTAATGGGGTATCCTGAGGCCTAGGATCTCCGCTGGTCTGCGGTTGGGGTGGTGCAGAGACAGAAGCCAGTGCTTTAGGGGGAAGAATGTCAGAACCTTTGTGTACAGCTGTGTGGGAGGACAGCAAACTCCTCATCAGGTCAAAAACCCCTCTCCCCTGATCAGAGGACCCCTCCAGCTCTGAAGAGCCAGAGGAAATCCCCGGGACCAAGGGAGCCAGCTCCGAAGCTGATGTAGGTGCCGAGCTCACCCATGCCGAGGCACTGAGGGGTAAACTCGGACCTGAAAAGTGTTGGACTCAAGTCCCTCCCCCGGACCCAGCCGGACAGCTTCAGACCCTAGACATCCCGGACGGCACTGAGGACGTCAGAGCAGAAGACGGTTCTGAAATCCCAACTGTGTGTCTCAGCGCCGACGGTTCTATCATGATCGGTTCCAGACATTCCTGCTCTGACGATCGCTCAGAGGAGGAATCATAGTGGATGAAAAAATCTTTACTGGCTCCAGGTCGGAATGGGATGGAGCTGACAGAATTTTGGCCAGTGCCGGCGACTCCAGTAGCCTTCCACATCATGGAAGAGGAGACGGCAACCGACGCAGGACCCAAGACTTTGTTATTCAGGCCGACTGAGGGCAACCTGCCAGCAGATTACCCAAATGTAATGACTGCAGCAGTGAAACACGAAGAGCATCTCTATGTATACATCCAAGCACAGCACACAAAAACCATAGAAAGAGAAAGAGACACAAGAGAGGGAAGACTCGACTGCCCTGTAACTTAAAACGGGCTAGAGTTTCGGTAAGTTAAACGGCACACAGGGAAGGGATTAGCCCTCTAACTTAAACGGGCGCTGGGCCCTCTAACTTAAATGGACCAACAGCTCAGGAAACAACACACACAAATAACAGCAAGCAGAAATACAAGTTAACGTGTACAGATAACACTAAAACAACCAACAATAGGATAGGGAGAAGGCCTAATGAGAAAAATGATGGCCAAAAGGGATTATAAACAGCAACCAAGCAGTAAAAATAGAGATAGTTAACAATTAGAGTAAGCTATAGACTATCGGATAAATATACTGCTAGAAAAATTCTAAAAGGAGAAATATTCGAAGAAAAAAATGTAGACTTAGCCACAGCCAAAATGGAGACCTCCGACTTGCTTCATGGCAAACGAGATCTGAGGTAGCACACCACTGCATCATGGGATAGGGTGTTTAGCCACGAGCCAAGTGGAAGACTCTGAGCTTTAGAATGCGGCAGAGTCAGAACCGAAGATCGATTCCTAGCCCAACCAGTAAGAATGAAGCAAGATAGGACAACAGAACATCACCATTTCTACTTTCCTAAAGAATGCTGTTCTAAAAGTTTGCAAATACTATGCTACAAGGAAAAAGGGATATAATATTTGTGTGATTTACTTACCACAGTAGATGCCTGAATGCAGGGATCACTGCTGCAATGTCATTAATTCCAAATGGGAATTCATCTGAAGGTGAATGTTGTGGCTGGTCTCCTCCCCATTCTATAGGCAAACAGGATGACACTGGGTAGAAATGGGACAGTAGCCTCGGCAACCTGCAGTTCTTTTTTATGAGAAAAGGTTGAGCATTTCCCCATCATCTGTGCCTATTACTATTGGGCTCAATATGGACAGTTAGGTTAAAAAAAAAAAAAAAAAAGAAAGAAAGGTTGAGTAAACCTTAGTTCATCAATAATGTTGTTCCAGATAATGAAGACAGGAAATGTTGACGATATCCCCCTTACATTAGAGCTGAAAAAGAAAAAGGAAATGTGGGGTGAAGAATGCAAGTCTGCACTGCCTGCAGCAGTGACTCTTGTATTAAAATTCCTATAGTAGTGTGTGTTTGATCACACTGCCATACTATTTTTACTGTAGGGATCAATGTTACAGCAACATTTGTTATTGATGGAAACAGAACTAAGACAGTGGTTATCCTAACGCCAGGTCTAGGTTGGGTGAATTAACGGGTCTATATTAGATGCTCGACTGCTTAAATGTTCGAATCTCTAAAGGTTGACCTTTAGAGATCGAACAGTTAAGTGACTGAAATTTTACAAAAATTAAAAAAAAATACACACTAGAAAAAGAAACTAAAGGGTTTAAGCGGGGGGGGGGCAAGCCTCCCCTGTGCCCCCCACATGCGGGGCTGCACCCCCACACCCCCCTACTTTAATATACCAACTCCAAGATCATGCTGCAGTGTAGGGAATAGGGCATTTCCCCACTGTAGTTCACTGAAGTGCGATCTCGGAGTTGGTATATTTAAGTACTGGGGGGTGTGGGGGGCGCAGGGGGGCTTGCCCCCCTGCCTAAACCCTTTCTACATGTTTAACAGTATTCAAAATAAAATGCTGTACAACAATGGCCAATGAAGTAAAGTTCTCTTGGAGAATAGGTAGTGTGGTTAAATGATATAAAACTTAAAAGTGCAACATATATAGCAAAAAACTTGCATACTTTTCCAGTACTTACATTAAATGCACTTACAAGATATTCACGCTGTGAATGCAGTTATACCATAGCGAAATGATGGCTCCAAAGTATCCAGTCTTATGATTGCTTCAAAGTATCCAATCTTTTTGGTCTGATATACAAAGTATCTACACTGAAGATGTAGTAGCTGCTATGTGACTGTGATGAACTGTGATAACAGCTTAACCAGTCTAACAGATCAAATAAAAGCTTCTAGCTTTAATGGCAGTTAAAATCCTTTTATTGTAGAAAAAGTTAAAATCTTCATGTCAAGTTAAAATCTTGATGTAGAATAAAACAGTCCCTACGTATTCCAAACGATAAGCGCTTTCTGTATCTTCTTCAGATCGTAGAGATTGGGACTGGAAGTTCCTTTTTATAGTGCTTGCTTCCTTTACTGTTGAGACAATCATTCAATCATCACACTGTCACAATCAGCTGTTTAAATGCACCAATCCTCTTTCCTCTCAGCTGGGGATGTTCCATTTCCTATACCTTTTGCTATTGAGGGGTGTGACCAGTCATGAATTATTAAGCCAGACACACCTCCATGTTAGCTGATAGTTGGTCTTCTAGCTTTTAGTATAGGTTTCAGTGGAATGATGTTATTCAAGCCTGGCTCAATATCAGCACGGAGGTTCACAATCCACTTACTCTCCCTGCATTCAGTAACATGTTCAATGTCGTCTTTCCTTATTCCACTATATACATTCTCTATCACCTTATAAGTGAAAGAATGACCGACATTTCTTTCAGCATGCATTGTTAAAGCATTATGTGGATCTTTATTGGTAATGTCTCTTTGATGTCTCAAAATGCGATTTTTAAACATCTGATTAGTTTTTCCTATATAGAATGCAGGGCATAGTTTACAGGTAGCGATGTACACCACATTGGGGGATATACAAGTGGCTTTGACATTAAAGGTGTATTTCTTCTTTGTCCTTGGATGTTCAAATTCGTTATTAGAGTCAATCAGTGGGCATGCTGTGCAGTGGCCACACTTGAACGTGCCTTTATGTCCAACGATTTTATGTTTGCTAAACCCATCCTTTGTGCAAAGTAACTTCTTAAATTTTTCTTATTCTTGTAGCCAAAGCATGGTGTTTCACCTACAATGTCTTTTAGCTTGGCATCCTGGGTGAGGATTAGCCAAAACTGCCTTATTATGGATTTAACTTGTGTGTTGTCTGTGCTGTAAGTTAACATCACTCTGGTGGTTCTGTCTTCTGTCTTGTTTTTCTTTGTGATAACTTCTTGAACATTCACATCTTTTTCATTATAGCCTCTCTATTAGGTTTTGCTGTAGAAACAAAATTTCCTTTTCTCGTCTCATATTTGCTACATCTTTTATGTATTCTTTGTGTTTCATTTTGCATAATATTTTTAGTGACATGTTTAGGATGCATGCTGCTTTTCAACAAGTAATGATTTTTCCATGTATTTTCTCGGTGTAATTCGGTTTCCAACATGTTTTCGTTAAGAACAACATTCACATCCAAAAATGCAACTTGATTATGAGAGTGTTCTTCTGTAAAGCTTAAAAAAGTAGTAGTCCTATTTAGATATTGATGAAACGATTCAAAACTGTGGTACGGTTCCTTCCCATAAAATAAAAAGATCATCCACAAATAGACCATAAAATTTGATGCATTCATACCATGGATTATTTGAGTTCAATACATGCTCCAATTCCCAATCTACAAGCACAAGATTTGAGTAGCTGTTCGCACAAGGGGTGCCCATGGCTACCCCCCATTTTTGCCAATAGATTGATGTACCATGATGTACCATACACAAAATAATTATTTTCCAGTATTAAATCTAATAAAGCACAAATCCTACTGGTTTCATTAACATTTTTTTGTGGCTTAAGATCTTTCTTACAGCTTCTACGCCTGCTTTGTTGGGAATGGAAGTGAATAAACTATTCACATCCAGGGTGGTCACAAGTAGGTGGTCATAATCCGTAATGATATTCATGGTTTGATTTATCTTTCTTAAGAAGTCATCAGTATCCTGCAGAACTGTATCAAAATATTTTAAAATAGTTCTCAATTCTTTCTCCACAAATAGTGACATTGTTTCTGTCACCCACCCTTGTCCTGCTACTATAGGCCGTAGTGGACGGTTCTGAAGGTCCTTATGAATCTTAGGAAGTCCATTAATATTCGGAACAATGGGTTTTGTGATGTTCAAAAAATTGTAAAGGTCCAGATCTACTTGGCCCTTCAGTCAACATATCCTGAAGTAAGGAAGACACTTTTTGTATAGTTCGATTTAACTGGATTGGTGTAACTCTATGGTATGTCTTTTCATCTTGTAACATGGCGGTCATTTTCTTCTTGCACCAATTAGTATACATAACCACTATAGTACCTCCTTTGTCTGCTGGTTTGATTACCACATTCTCATTTTGTTGTAAGTTGCACAGGGCTCGTCTTTCTTCATACGTAATGTTTCTATAATGTTTAGTATGCGTGTTACTTTCTACATGTTTGCTTGTTTTTTTTATATACTTTTTTACTATTTCAAAGTGTTGGATCTGTAAAGGTCCACCTTTACAGATTCAAACATTTAAGCATTCGTTCTAGTAATATAGACCCGAATTAACTTCAGGGACTCGAGTGGTAAAGCTTGACTTATTCTGGTGAAGGAGACCAGCAGATACTGCAAGTTTAACAATTCTAAAGAAAACCACACTAATGGTAATAGTTCTAGCAGACTGAGCCCTCCCCCTTGATCCTGCAGTGGTTTTCCATAGTCATTACGTCAGAATGTAATCCAGTTATCCAACTGTCTGGTGAAAGTTTATTTTGATACTGACCTGCTTTAATTAGATAACAAATCAAAAGTAACAACTAGTTAGACTTTCTAATCTCTTGTTCTGGAATTATATCTGAGCTACCAGTGCACATGCAATAAAAGCAGCAACTTCTCTTCCCTGTGCTATGATATATTTACAATTGGGCCATCAGGTTTAAGGCATCTCAAAGATCACCGTGGTTATAAATAAGAGATTAATTATTAAAAGCATCATGTCTTGGTGGAAAAGAATGTAAGGCTCTGTTGCTATGAATACTCGCAATTCACAGATGTCAACTGCAGATAAGATGGTCACCAAGAGGAGGGCTTTCAAGTTGGAAATCTTAACACATTTACTGGTTACCTTAAAATGTGGTAGAGTTAGCTTTATAACAACAAAGTTAAGGTCTCGGGTTGAACAGAGAGGTTTGCTGGAAGTCAAGCATTTTATGACCATCTTTGATGTCAAAATTTGGAGCCGATATGTCTAGAGGGAGGCATCCTGCCTATTGCTTTAAGACCAGTGTTAATGGCTAGATTTTGCATGTATAAATGTCTTTTATTGCTCTGATTTCTGACTAGGTGTAAAGAATGTAAATGTAGTTTCTGTTACCTGGGAACACCAGAGAAGTGTGAAGAATTATGTCATGTGAAGCAGCTCTGTGTTATCAATTTAAAGAGAGAGAATCAGGGAGCTCAGAGCATTTTGTCTTGAGAACATCCAACAATCACCAGCACTGCCTGTTTCTACATGTAAGTTATTTAGAACTGTGTTTCTCTTCGATATAGCTAGGAAATAGGAAGATTAGACTAGTTTGTTTTTCTATGATGTCAGAACTTTTCTACAGTATTATTTTAAATATTTCTCTGTGATCTCTGAACTTTTGACTGCCACTGCAGATGCCCTGATAATTTTGCTAGTTACATTCATATGTTTGAGAGGGCAGGCAAACAGTATGATGTTGATCAAAGGCTCTGGGTATAGTTCCTGACCCCCTTACTCCATGGCAAAGCTGTAACTGTGTTGTCTAAAATGTCGGACATTGACTGTTTTAATTACACTGTTGTTAAGCATTGCTTGTTAGAATGTTTTAAGCCAACACCTGAAACTTATAGAAAAATGTTTTGTGAGCACAGATGCAAGGCAGATGAAAAGTGTGTGTGAATATGTTGCTGAACTGAGCACTTATTTTCACAGGTGGGTGAGTGGATGTCAGGTCACCACTTTTGAAGGGCTGGCAGACCTTTTGGTGAGGGAACAAGCCCTTAGCACTTTGCCTGAGGACATGAGGATCTGGTTAGCTGACAATGTACTACTTCAGAGGAGTTGGGGAAGAAGGGAGACATATACCTAGCAAGCAGAGCATCCCTGCATAGGAAAGGGGCTCCCAGTACTGCTTATGGGTCTAAAGAAACCCATGGTGGGCAACACAGACTGCCCCAACAGAATGTGCCAGTAACAGGGGAAGCCACTAGTCCAGGTACACATCCAAGACCTAGGGTTAAATGTTTTGAATGCAACCAATGGGGCCATGTGGCGTACAGATGTCCACGAAGGCAAGGTGGGGAACAAAAGGCGAGAGAGAGCCAGTAAGTGGGAAAGACAAAAATGCCAATAGTAGGTTGTCTTGAGAGAACAAGGGCACTGAACTACCATCCTGCAGATGTCCTGATAAGGAAAGATTTGGATGAGGCAGTACCATGTGCTTATGCAGTTACATGCAGTCAGGCTAAGAGACAAGCACGTGGGTCTGGTAGACTCAGGGAGACACAGACAGACTGCATACTTGCAGCCAGGACTGGTGAGGTGGTTACTTCAGGGAGGGAGCTAATCTGTAGCAGTGAGACTGAAGGTGAGCCACAGCTGCTTGTGGGTAGTGATGTTCCCTTGGACAGAGTGACTGCAGAGG
Source organism: Protopterus annectens (assembly GCF_019279795.1). Taxonomy (NCBI): domain Eukaryota; kingdom Metazoa; phylum Chordata; order Ceratodontiformes; family Protopteridae; genus Protopterus; species Protopterus annectens. Next base: position 1,231,074,547 of record NC_056735.1, read on the forward strand.
TAGAGGTGAGTAGTAGTACCCAAGCTGACAGTGAGGCACCACTGTCAGAGGATGCTAGACTTCCTGTGGAAGAGGGACTGGGAAGGGTTACAAGGAGACAGCTGAGACAGGCTCAGCTCTCAGACCCTATATTGCAAAGCCTGAGGCAGGTAGCTAGTGAAGTACCTGATTCTCAAGGGAAGGGGGAATCTGTATACTGGGACAAAGTTCATCCCCAGTTATAGTACCATAGCTGCTCCCCTCACAGACCTGACAAGGAACAACAGAGCCAGCCAGCAAAATGACAAGTTGCTAAGATGGAGCCTAGGGTTGCAAGCATATATGTCAGTGCAGCACCACAGTGGGTTTAACAATGCTAACGCAGATGGGCTCTCAAGACCGGGAATGGGGTAAGGTATACTCAAGATAGACCTAACCCTCTCAAGCAACGTTTCTCAAGGGTCACTTGAAAAACTAGCTTGAGTTCTCCGGGGGGGGGGGGGGGTTGAAGATAGGTGAAGGCTGCCAGCCTAGCCAGATAGAATTTTGTACATAATTCTGTCATTTGTAAATATTAATGTAAGCCACAGGCTTGCTCTCTTGAATGTGAAAAGACTGCATTGGATATTGAACTGTAAAAATGTAACAACAGTGCACTCTGCTGTAAGAAAGTTAAGTCGAGCATTTTATTCCTGTCTGATGTCAAAATTAGGAGAAGATATGTCTAGATGGGGGCATCCTGCCTATTGTTTTAAGACCAGCGTTAATGGCTAGAATTTGCATGTATAAAATGTCCTTTACTGCTCTGGTTTCTAACCAGGTGTAAAGAATGTAAATGTAGTTTCTGTTAGCCTGGGAACACCACAGGAGTGTGAATGATGATGTCATGTGAAGCAGCTCTGTGTTAACAATTTAAAGAGAGAGAATCAGAGAGCTCAAAGCATTTTGTCTTGATAACATCCAACATCACCAGCACTGCCTGTTTCTATATGCAAGTTATTTAGAACTGTGTTTTCTCTTAGATATAGCTAGGGAATATGAAGATTAGACTACTTTGTTTTTCTGTGATGTCAGAACTTTTCTACGGTATTATTTTAAGTATTTCTCTGTGATCTCTGAACTCTTGACTGGTACTGTGTAGTAAGAAGTATTGTCTTAAGTGTTTTTATTATTTATTATTAAATATTTTTAAACCTTTCAATTGTGACTGTTTTGTGTAGAGATAATTTAAGCTCTAAGAGTACATTGCATGTATATAATGATACTGTACCAAGTCACTCTAATAAGCCTCGACTGTTCAGTCACACTTACCATTTGGATAATAATACTGCACAGTAATAATTGGACACCCTTTCAGAAGGGCCTTTGAGTAGCTGATATTAGTGGGTGGTGGCAGCTGGTACAACCTTTTAGACTGGGCAGAAAAGGGGCACAGCTGGAAAACCTGTGCTAGCCTTCCCCAGGAGTGTCTGTGTGGTTGTATACAACTCTCTCAAAGTGTGTGTGTCAGCTACTTGGGCAGGGACACGAAGGGGGCAAGAAACACTGGTTGGACAGAGAGGGTGCTGGAGGTTTTAGCTTGTCCACTAGGCCGAGATCTGGACCCTACAGCTGTGCCAGTGGGGAGTCTTACTGGGGACCGGGAGAAACCAGCTCCAGACTGACTGTGATCTCTGTGTGCTCTTGAGGGAAATTGCACTTTACTGTGTATTTACTATCCTTTCCTTATATGGACGCCCCTCAATGGGGTTAGTGGTGAGGACTGAGGCTCCTTGTTTGCTGGGCCAGGGCACAGGCGTCACACCTTCTATACTAAAACTTTCTTTGGAGTAGATCATAGAAGATTCATACTATGAGCAGATCTTCTACTGCACAGGAAGGATGTGCTTATAGAAAGTTTAAGCACCACTTGTTGAATGGCCAGTATATATGGTGGGTAGTAATCCCAGTGACCTGACCTCCAGGCAGTTAACTTGAGGTTGCTGAGACTAGGATGTGCTCAGGTGCCTTGAATTGCTGTTGGCAGGATGCAAGACACAGGGAGGATGAGGGGTTCCCTTTTTCACCTGAAGGAAAAGGAGAAAAACAGACTTAGCTTAGCATAACTATATATGCTGGAGTGTGGCCACTGTTGCAGTCATAACCTTAGAAAACTCATCTGAAGGTAAGTTTCAAGGTTCAGCCAGACTAAGTACTCTTCCCCCTTGGCTGTGCAAGTGTCACCTTTTCCTCGGATATCTCCACATTCCTGGTATAAACATATGCCTGGCCAATTTCAGTTATTTCTTGTGTCTTCAAACTGTAAGGGTTGGAAATAGACAATGAGGGTGCAATACACCCACATCAGGAATCTAGGATTCTGATAATGCCTTGAGGAGAATCTTACCCTATGTCACCCGAACAAAAAAAAAAAAGAGGGGAGAAACAGCAAACATGGCCAATATAATAGTATACAAAAGGAAGAAGGAATGTGAATTTACCCAAGCCCCAAGGATCCCTCAGTTTAGAGGGGTTGTTGGCTGAGTAATAGGGCTGTAACTACACAAACATCTACAATTAAAATAAGTTTACTACACAGCTGTACCATGTTCATCACGTGGTTCACTGCTGTAGTCAGAAACTTAAGGAATGCTACTAAATCTGTCAATTCTTGCAGGAAGGGTAGCAGAACTAGGTAGCATTACTTTTAGAATGACTGAAGCAAATCTTGTTCTAGTCCTAGAAAGTCCAGTCTGTAATGCTTAGTAAAGGGACCAAATTGTTGCTTCAAGAATATCTTGTGCATTAACTCCTTTTAAGAAAGCAGTGGTGATGGCAGTAGCAATGGTAGAGTAAGACCATGGTCTAATATGATTCATGCAGTCCTTCCTTTATTTTCTGCAAATGCCACAAAGAGTTGTTCTGTTTTTCTGAAATCTTCATTTCTGTCCTCGTATTTCAATAGCCTGTGCACATTCAGGAGTGTAGCATTCCTTCCCCTTTGTTCAAGAATGGCAACTAAATTGCTTGGTTTCGTGCCCCTTCTGCGACTACCTTCATCATAATGGACGAGTTAATATGCAAGAAGAACATGTCCTTGAGAAAGATGTGGAAAAAGTTTTCTTTTTTTACACAAAAGGTTTTTAGTTCAGAAACCTTCCTACATGAAATTACTGCAACTAAAAAAGTCTTCAGAGACAAAAATTTCAGTTTTGCAGAGGCAGCTTGTTCAAAATATGCTAAGGTTAGTTCAATTCCCGAGCTGGAACTAGAGTCCGTCTGGGAAGCCTGAGGTGCAGAATGCCCTTTGGGAACTGCTTAACGTATTGTCTGGATGCTATACTAAGACATCTAGTAAGTATACCTTAACACAAGTATAAGCCAGGCAGTGGAGGAAAGCACAGAGAAGTACTACATGGCCACTGGCATAGGGTGGACTTTCTTGTACTTAACATTATGAGGGAGGCTTGAAAATGAAACATCTCCTGAGTACAGGTGCTGACAAGAAATCAATATCCTATCATCCAAACTGCTAAGTTCAGTGTGGACAGGCTGGGGTGTATGACAGACCTTTTGCACTGCATCCAGAAGCTCACAAGCCGGGGCAACACAAAAGCTTTCTCCCTTGCCATGTGAATCAGGTGGAGTAGCACGGCTGCCTTAGCCAAAAGGGAGTAATCAGAGTAATTTGTAGCCTCTCTTGACTCATCTTGTGAATTATTCTGGAGAGTAAGGTAAAGGAGAAAGGCAACGTACAGAAAACAACCCACATGAAAACAGTCCTCTGACAGTCTTCAGAAAGGATGCAAGTTGCTGAGAGTAACAGACTAGACTTCAGTTCTAGCTCCCATGTCTGCATGGCTAGCCTATATAAATGGCAGGAATGCATTCTCCCTTACTTTCTTATGTACAACACTGCTATGGTGCAATTTGTGATTTCCAAGGTCCTAGGTGCACAGACTGTTCTGAAGGCCTGAAGACGTCTAGAACTGCCTTTCGTTTTATACATAACCTGTTCTTGTTTGCATTCCAGGTGTCCTATACTTTCAGACCTAGGGCAGGGCACCCTACAACTGATCTGAGGCATCTGCAGTGACAGTCTGATTGGTAGTGTCCTACCTGAAGGGCAAACTTGCACTTTTTTCTGATTCATTCAGTACTGTAGTTAGGTTTATAGGTTCTTACTAACTTATGCCCAAAGGAGACCACTGAATATCTCAGCCTCATCACCAAAAAACAGGCGGGAAACTTAAATTTTCCCCATTAAGTAGGTTTTCTCCAAATATCCCTGGTGAAAATCTTCTAATTAGGATACAACTGGGACTACTGTTTCTGGACTCTGTACTTGTTGATTCAGGTGCTCCTCAGATACTTCTGTAAATTTCTATCATGAAGTTAAGCTAAAAGAACCATCAAGCTGACTGGTGTCATGTGATCTATGATGCTCAAGATCTGTCTGGGAGGTCAGAGTTTTTGTTGCTGTGGTCACAGAGAAGAGAGTCAGGGTATCCACTTTTTACAGTGGAAATAAAAAATGAATCTCCTTGTCCAGGAGGGCCCCTACAGAGTCCACCCTCTGGCTAGGACACGTTTTACTTTTGCTAGTACAGGGTTTGGTGCATGTGGCCAATTTGTCTCCTATCACAAGACCAAGGGGGGGGGGACTAGGAGTAAGAAAGAACAGGTTGGGATATGGTTTTGTAGGGTGAGAAGGGAGGGGGCTATTGTAGCCACAGTTGCTTCTTACTGGTGGAGGGTACCTGTGGGCCCCCTGTATTCATCTATCTTCCTGCTGATACCTTCTTTTATGGTAGGTCTTTCTGTCTTTGGGTTGCTTCCTTTATTCCTTTACTCTTGAAGAAGAGCCCTAGCTGTGATGGGTAATTCCCCCTCTATTTAGCAGAGGTGGTTAAGAGCATGTGCTTGAGAGATTCCATAGTCTTTTCCTTGTCCTGTTAGCATCTTCAATATAATTATTTGTCTGGGGTCTAAAACAGCAGTTCCCTATCCAGTAGGGCACTGAGGAGCTGCAGCTTTACATCTTCAGACAGGGTTTATGCCCTCAGACAAGAATCTCTCGTAAGAACTGACCCTGTTGCATTCACAGCATAATACCATATTTTACATTTTTGTACTAACTGCAAGAAGGATTGGACCTGTTGAATCAAGACAGTTAAGACTGCAACAAAGAATCACACCATTAACATCCACGGTCGTCTTTGCCAGAAGGGAGCTACAGAATGAGAGGTTTACATTGTATTCTCCTTGTTTTTATTGACTTTGGGGAGGAGTCTAACAGGATGGAAGACATACATCAGTTCTTACCCTAGTTCCAGGGAAAGACAGTCATTGCCCAAGCTTCTAGGAAGGGGCATCTTATCCAAAATATGTCTGGTAGCTCACAGTTATGCAAACAGATACCAGATCCACCTTTTGAAGACCCCAATGCAAGCTGAGACTGAAGGAAAACTACAGATTCAGTTTCCACTTGTTGGTAGTAGTAGAAGATTACATGCTTGGGTATTCTGGCATAGACCTCTACTCGGAATGTAAACAGATTGCAAGCAGAAGAAATCTCTTTTTGGATAGCTAGATTCCAAGTTATCACTGCTTGTCTGCAAAGTTAGTGTGCCACCCTGCTTATGTACCACGTAACTGTGCTGCTATCTGTGATTATCAAGTACATTCTTAATACCCAATGCACTACTGAAGGTCTGAAATGCACACATCAATGTCAACCCTTCCTTGACACTATACATTTGATTTCGTCAGCATGGCTTCACCTGTCTTGTACCTTCAATAACGCTGTGTGTGCTCTACAAGGGCACGCTGATCTGACATTACTGTTTGGGTGTGTTGCATTTGATCAATGTGTGTTCCTAAGTTCAAAAGACCTGGTTTATCCATCCCTTGAATTCTATCTGTATGGTAGGGATAATGGTTCAGTGGAACCTTATGTATAGAAACAGACATGTATCCCAAAGCTTTTAATATTTCCCTGGCAGTCATGCTGTTTTTTGTTGCAATGATAAAAAGGTATCAAGATTGGTGGCCTTCTCCAAAGAACACCTTGCCCTTTGTTATGTCCAACACTGCTCCCAGATATGTCCTCCTGTTAGATTGAGACAGGCTTGCCTTCAACTGACAGAAATGTCCAGGCTGGTAAGAGTGGCCATGTCTGGTGTAAATGCTTTAATCAGCTATTCTTGGAAAATGACTCAATAAAACAATTAGTCAAGTAAGGCTAAACATGAATACCACATAGCCGGTGGTAAGCAGACATTGTCAAAGTATTTGGTGAACTGGAAGCACTGTTTGCCTGTCAGGAACCCTAGAAATATCCTGTGGTCCCTGAAGATGGGATCGTGGAAGTAGTAATCCACTACATCCAGTCTGACATCACTGCTTCTGTTAATAAAAGAGATGAAAGGAATTGAGGAATGACTATCCTGAACTATGTTACCATTAGAAACTTGCTTAAGCTTTGAAACCTGAAAAATGGGCTTCAAGGGATTACTTTTTCCTGAAACTAGGAATGGCTGGAGTAAACCTTTGTTTCTTCTTCTCCAGACAAAACAGTTTCTTTAGTACTGGACCTGCTAGCTTTACCTAGGCTGGAGAATCCTGGGCATGCCCACAGAAGGTAGGACACTTTTCAATTCTATTCTGCAGTCTGACAAAATCAGATCCTTTACTCAGGTGTCTGTGGTTATGGTGAACCATTTTTAATAGGTTAGTTTATTTGATATTGGATACTAAAGTGAAGAGGGGCTTGAGGAGTGTTTTGAAAATTAAATTGTCCTTGCATCTTAAGAAGTTGTGTGCCCACTGCAACTCCAACAGCCTTTTTTCATGAGACTTCTTTGACATAAATTGGATACTGTCTGTTTTCTTTAGAAAGACATTTTTGTTGGGAAAAATTCTGTTGCATTTGGGAATTGGTGCATAAACAGCTGCTTCACTGTTTGTATGGTTCTGTCCTTTTCTTTTGTCTTTTAAAGATGTCCTAATGCTGTGACCAAATAGAAGGTTCTTGCTCAAAACTGCATTGGGAATTTGCTCCAACATTTTCAGGTGAAGGCAAGATGTTTTGCTCCAACATTTTCAGGTGAAGGCAAGATCTTCAGTCAGGGGTACATCCTAATAATGGTGTCTGAGGCACTGGCAGATGCATCTACAACACTGTCGCCCCACTTGCTGCCATGCTTTCTCATGTTTGAGTGTTTCAATCAGTTTACATGATCTTAATCTTCACTACGAATCTGGAATAAATTTCAAGCAAATGGAGAAAATGTTAGAAATATCTCCCTCCCTCTTACTGTAACATATGTATCTGTAAGCTGAGAGAATTTATGCCAAAGCTGGCTGATGTATAGACTTTCTTGCCAAACCTATCAAATAATCCACTTTATCACTGGGAAGGGTGTCACATCCTGAGAGAGAAAGTACAGTTGTGTACACTTACCATAAATGCAGATGTTCGAATGTATTCACTGTTGCAGTCATTACATTTGGGTAATCTGCTGGCAGGTTGCCCTCAGTTGGCCTGATTAACAAAATCTTGGGTCTTGCATCAGTTTCTGTCCCTTCTTCCATGACGTCAGGTCGTCAGGGGTATAAAACATGCAGCCGACACCATTACATTAGTTTTTCTTTCCCCAGATGTCAGGTGCCCCCCAAATGGGGAGCCAGATATTTAAGTAATTTAAAAAACACAAAAATATACCTGCAAACAAAAGCAAATACACCAAAAATGATTTTAAACATAGTAAAGGAAAGAAGAGGTATATAGTAAGAGAAAAAAAAGGGGGTTGGAGGGAGGGTAACCAGGACTGCAACAGTGAATACACTCGAACATCTACATTTATGGTAAGTGTACACAACTGTACTATGTTCTTCGTGTTTCACTGTTGCAGTCATTACATTTGGGTAGATTCCCAAAGCTATGGTTGGGAGGATGGATTTATACAGCATTAGGGCCAGCTATAAGGCCCTGCAGGACAGCAGAGGCAAAGCCAGCTCTGGATTTAGAGAAGAAAGGTAAATGGTAATGTTTGGTGAACGTATGAACTGAGCTTCAGGTAGCAGCTTCTAGAATGTCTCTGGTAGGAACACCTCTGAGAAAGGCTGTAGAAGTAGATGCAGCCCTGGTGGAACGAGATCTGATCTCCTGGGGGATAGATTTACCATGGTGCATATAGCAGAAAAGAATACAATGGCTTATCCATTTGGAAATAGTCTGCTCTAAAATGGCCTTTCCCTCTGCCCCTGCAGCAAATGCCACCAGTAGTTGTTCAGATTTTCTTTGAGATTTTGTCCTGTTTAAATAAAATCTAAGTTGTCTGTGTACATCCAATGAATGCAGAATCCGTTCCCCCTTGTTCTGTCGATTGGGAAAGAAAGTTGGCAAAAGAATGGTCTGATTAAGAGCCACACTGGATACCACCTTAGGCATGAAGGATGGATTGGTCCTGAGAGACACCCTGTCCGCATGAAAAATAATGAAAGGCTCCACTGCCATAAGAGCCTGTAATTTGGAAATCCTATCTGAAGTGACTGCAAAAAGGAAAGCTGTTTTTATGTCTGCAGTAGCAGCTGGCTCGAAAGGAGGGAGAGTGAGTTTTTCCAATACAAAATTGAGATCCCAGGCAGGGGTTGGAGCTCTCCTGGGTGGTCTTAAGTTTTTGGCCCCTCTGAGATGCTGCTTTAGCAGACGATGAGAGAAGAGGGAGGTTCTGTGTTGTAATGAGCAGAAATGGCTGAGGCATGGATTTTTATGGAAGAAAAGGACAGGGTCTTGTGAAGCATCTCAGTTAAATATTGTAAAATCTGAGGAATACTGGGCATTGTTGTGCTTATCCCTTGTGATAGATTCCAGGCACATAACCTTTTCCATTTGTCAGCATAAGATTTTCTAATACTAGGCCTTCTTGCCTCCAAAATTACATCCATCACAGGTTTGCTGAGGGATACCAAGGGTGAATTTAGGTGATTAGCCACACTGCAAGATTCAAAGTTTGGAGCTGAGTGTGCAGAATTTGGTTGTTCTGCTGAGACAGTAAGTAAGGTGTCTGAGGCAGGTGTCACGGTGGAAGGTGTGACACATTGAGCAGGAGTGGGTACAAGTGTTGGCGTGGCCAGTCTAGAGCAATCAAAATCATTTTTAGTTTGTCCTGTGACTTTTAGTAGAATTTTGGAGAGCAGAGGGGGAAAGACATAGACTGATGGGTTTTTCCAGCTGAATGATAGAGCATCCACTTTCCAGGCTTTTTTGTGATGAGCTCTTGTGCAAAACTTGTCCAACTGATAGTTCTGGGGTGAGGCAAAAAGATCTATGTCTGGACTCCCCCATTTGCGTGCCAACATGTTGAAAATCCGTGGTTCCAGTTTCCATTTGTGTGGGTCCATGAGACTTCTGCTTAGACCGTCAGCCAGAGTATTCAGCTTTCCTGGCAGGAATTGAGCTTGTAGTTGAATTTGATAAATCAAGGCCATGTTCCACAATGCCATGGCTAGTCTGCAAAGGGGGTAGGAGTGTGTACCCCCTGCTTGTTTATGCACCACATAAACGCGGTGTCTTTATCAGTAATTGTCCTGGATGAAGGTAGTCCTTGAAGGCTGTCCGTGCATTCTGTACAGCTAGCATCTCTTTTTGATTGATATGAAGGTGCATTTGATTTGGGCTCCATTTGCCCTGAATGCACATCCCTGCCAGATGAGCCCCCCAAGCATAGTCCGATGCGTCTGTAGTTAGGGTTTGGGTGGCAGGGGGTGGAGTGAATGGCAGTCCCTTGTTTTGGTGGCAGGCCTCGGCCCACCATAGGAACTCTAGTTGCAGGCAAGGAATGATAGGAATCATTGTTTCCAGACTGTGACAATGTTGACTCCGTAAACTCTAAGTACTACTGAAGTTTCCTCATATGCAGTCTTGCATATGGAATTAGAAGAATGCAGGAGGCCATGAACCCCAAGGCTTGCAGAATTTGTCTTGCAGATAGCAGGGTTTTTGTGGCCACCTGTTTGAAGTAAATCACCAAATGAATTTGCTTTTCTGGCGTAAGGTAAGCCATCTTGGCAGTTGTATTCAAGCTTGCACCCAGGAATGTAAGTTTTTGAGAGGGCACCAGTTGTGATTTCTTTTAGTTTATGGTGTACTCTAGACAAGTTAGAACCTTTTTTTTTTTTTTTTTTTTACAAACGCCAGATGTTTTTGAAGAATGTCCCTGCTTTCTGCCTGAATTAGACAATCGTCCAGGTATGGATATATTTGATTATTCTTTGCCTGCAAAATGCAATTACTGGAGCCAGGCACTTTGTGAAGACCCTGGGCACAGTAGATAAGCCAAAGGGCAGTGCAGAGAACTGGTAATGCAAATAGCCTGCTTTGAAGCGGAGGTATCTTCTGCAAGATTCCCTGATTGGGATATGCAGGTAAGCCTCTTTTAAGTCTAGAGTTACCAACCACGCATCTTTGCCTAGCACAGGAAGTAACTGTTGAAGAGTCAGCATCTTGAAATTTGGAATGTCCAGAAATGTGTTTAGAGTAGATAAGTCCAGAAATGGATGCCATGATTTCTCTTTTCTGGGTACCAGGAAAAGTCTTGAATAGAAACCTTGTCCCCTTTCCTCTTCTGGGACTGGTTGAATAGCTCCCATGTTCACGAGAGAGAGTACTTGTTTCTGGGCCTCTGCCCACTGATTTGGGGGCAGGTCTGGCCATCCATTTGGTAATGGCAATGTGTGGAAATGAAATCTGTATCCCTGGGATACTATATTTAAAACCCATTTGTCCTGGGTTATAAGTTGCCAGTTTCTTACATGAATCGCCAGTTTTCCACCCAAAGGGGCAGCTGAAAGGTAAGTACTTGGTAAGTGTAGAGGGAAGTCATTGAGACTGCTTACCATAGGGAGGTGCCTTGTTGCTTCCAGATTTGGAGGAGGAGGCACTCCATTGTTTTGATCTAAAAGTCCCTTGTGACTGAAACCTGGAGCCTTTGGAATTGTCTGGGTTTGACTTGAGTGGCTCTCGAAGGAACTGGAAAGGACCAGTTCTTAGTAGGCCAGTGATCAGGCAGAGTTTGCTCTTTGAGCCAAGCATGCCTTCTTAGCACAGGGCCAGTTACAGCAGCCCTGCAAGTCACCTCCAAAGAATCAAAACCGCATTGCAAAGTATGTTTACCAACTTGTTCAGCTGAATGCAATAAATCCTGTAAATCTTTTGTTTTCCAAACAGTCAGAAATTGACATAATTTTCTGTTTAAGCAGTCCCATGATATGCTGCTGATATTTAAGCATATGAAATTGACAACTTAAAACCCTGATTGCCAAGGTTGCAGAAGTGTAAACCTTCTTACCCCATCTATCCAGCGCCCTGGAATCTCTATCAGAAGGGGTATGATTTTTAGCAGTAGAGGCCTTAATGCCCTTGGGACCCCTGAGAAATGGTTTCAGGATCTGCAATAGGATTTTTGAAAAGGAATTTGTGGGAGTCAGGAACCCTGTAGTATCTGTCTGGCTTACAAGGAGCTGGAGGCAGAGAATCAGGAGCCATACTAGATTCTGAAAAAAACATCATCAACAATGTCTAGGACAGGAGGTATAGCCAAAGGCCTATGCTGAGGAAGAAAAAGAAAATCCCCAAGTCTCTTTTCAGATTCAGAGAAATCCTGACTTTCCCAGTGGAAATGTTCCCTTAAGGTATGTAAGGTTTCCCCAAAAGAAAAATCCTCAGGGGGTGAAGCAGAAGGATTGGAGTCTTCTGCATCAGAGTCCTCATAAGTAGGAATAGACAAATCCTGTTCATTAGAAGAGTCAGAAGAAATAGAATCCTGTTTAGAAGATTCATAATCAATGTCTTGCCTAGGCCTCTTAGAAAGGGGGGGTTGGCTACCCCTGATCAGAGTAATTAAATCTTCAGCCATTTTGATAATTTGTTTTTTTAGGCATAGGGGCCTGCATACGTGCCCCAAGTGCCGGTTTGTTAGACATAGATGTAGATTTTGGCCTTAGTTTTGAAGATGGTGTTGGTTTAATATACAAATCTGTAGGCCTGAAAACACCCTCAGAACCCGGTGCCTGCACAGCGGCTCCGGACCCATCTAAGGTACAGACATCTGCGGGTTCAATAACTGAAGCATCTCGCGGCATACCGGACTCTGAATGGGTCTCAGTAGAGGCCTGCGAATCAAAAGTAGCGGGTATCAGGGACTGCGAAAGCGCCTCACTGAGTACCGGCAAACTAATGACTGGCTTAGGCGAAGCCTCGTCATCAGTTTTGGACCTCGACGGTCTGTCTCTGTCTTTTTCTTTGCGTTTTTTTTTTAGGTATTCCGGTAGTCGGATTGCTAACCAACGACATTTCTGGATAGTTAAATCGTGAGCAAAAATATGTAGAAGCAAAAATATACCGACGTTTAATAGTGCGTTGATTAAATTTAGCAGAAAACCGACAGCAAGGCACATTGTGGTCAGGGCCTAGGCAAGGAATATAGTACAAATGAAAATCCTTATGAGGTATTTTCTTCCCACAAGTAATGCAATTATTAACTTTTACTGACATTGGTAAGGAGCAAGAAAAAGTTTCCCCAACGGGGGTACTTATCTTTTTAGTTGAAGACTTCGGTTCTGAAACTCGAAAATGAAAATTTCAGGAGTTGGCCGACCGGCACTTGCGAACTGCTTCTGCTTCGGGCACCACGCGGCATGAAAGACTGATGTAATGGCGTCGGCTGCATGTTTTATACCCCTGACGACCTGACGTCATGGAAGAAGGGACAGCAACAAACGCAGGACCCAAGACTTTGTTAATCAGGCCGACTGCGGGCAACCTGCCAGCAGATTACCCAAATGTAAGGACTACAACAGTGAAACATGAAGAACATCGGTGGTCTCTGCTATAGGATTTTGATACAGTGTTTAGCTCTGTACTCCACCCAATAAAATCTACTGTATTTTTGGGAGGCCAGAATCTAGGAGGCTGGTCCTAGGGAGGTGTTTTTAATAATGTAATGTTAAACCAATATTAAATATTGTATGCAAAACAACACTCCTATGGAAAGTAGGAGATGTGATAATAAAATTCAACCTTATTAATAACTGGATAAATATGTAAATAAATTCAGTATAACAAAATAAAATAAAATAAATAGTTGCCTCTAAGTAGACGCATTAACAACCTGTAATGCATGCAAAGCAATATCTGCCAGTAAAGTATGTATATATATATATATATATATATATATATATATATATATATATATATACACACACACACATATATATATATATATATATATGTGTGTGTGTGTGAAGCGCTACAACAGTGTTGTTTTGCATAAAATATTTAATATTGGTTTAACATCACGAGTGACATGCCAAGTGATATGTACCTTTAAGATATAGAACACTGAAGGTTATATGATGTGTTCTGTAGAATTTAAATAGGTTTTGTTTGCAGCAATGTAACTGTCTGAAGAAGTGGTCTTTTTAGAACCGTGAAAGCGCTTACATATTTTCTGTCAGAATAAATTGTACCTTTTAACTATTGCGAACTTTTGAGTACTTACTCTCTTTACAAGATTTGTTTCTGCTGGCTGCTGGGATCTGGTTTTCATCACTACAAAGTTGGTTTGGATTTTTTGTTACTTAAGACTATTGAGCTCCAAAGGCTATTCTCACCAGAGTTTCACCCCAACTTCAAAAGACATTAGCTACCTACTGAATTAATATAGCCTTACAAAATTATCAGGATCAGACTCTTGAATAGTCCCACTTTTACTGGGCGTGCCCAACCTTACAGCATTTTGGGAAAATATACAGATGATTCAAATGCTAGCATGCATGTCAGAACAAGTAGCATATACATTTTGCTGTAACATAAAATGATAGAAGTATTTTTCACTCCCATCTCCTGAGAACAGACTAATGATATGATTCAGCTATATTCTGCTTTTGCCAGCATGAAAGAAAATGCACAATATAAAAGTTGCAAACTGAATGGCAAAAGCTTTTGCCATTCAAGACTACTGCTGGGATCTAGCAATAAAGGACAATATCTCTGCAAATGACACGTCACTGCAAATTTTACAGAATAACATCTCATTACAAGACAGTTATAAAATGTAGTTAGCCAGTGACTCATGGTTTAACGATGAATGCACAACTTTATCTTCTTAGTACAGGGTTGTTTCAACAAGCACAGCAGCAAGGTTTAGAAAAGTGAATATGAACATCTGGTGGTACAATAAATACGATAGCCACAAAAAAATCCAGAGAACATGAAAAAGGATCTATAGCTACAAAAGAAAAATTGCAAAACAAGGCACTGACAGAGCAAACTCCTCCTTCCAACACACTAGAGATGGCACGGTTAAAAAATGGAGGTGGACAGGCCTCATTTGTCTCTCAGTTTGCGATCTTAGTGGCTTACAACTCTTTTAAAATGATGGCAATCGGTGACCCATTTGAAAAAGCATAGTAGTACTTTCCATATCTTAAGCAAATGGATTTCTGCAAAGATATAGCCAGAGACAAGCCTAGATCTAAAAGAATATGGGAGAAGGATGGCGGGGGGGTGTCTTCATAAAAAGGAATGGATGGAAATAAGGAATACAGCATTCCTTACCTCTCCAAAACTATTACAGAGTGAACGAGTGTGTTGTTATTATTCTTCCTGTCCCCATCATGCTTGGTATGTTGGTGTTCAGTGGATTTGTACTGGAGGAGCATATGTCTATGCTGTTTTATATTTTTCTGGGATGTCCCAAGATACAAGGATTATGCCGTATCCCACCTTAAGAAAGGAACACAATTCCAATAAAACACCACGTTTGTACATTTGGTTTTGGATGTCTTGTCAAGAGGAACAATGAAGAACAAAGTAAAGAACTTCCATGCAAAAGTTTACTACGATGGTTATGCAGTTAAAATGAAGTAATAAGGGGTGATATGAAGACCAAAAGAAGGTCATCATGGGTACTCAGGAAACAATCGATGGGAGGGTATAGCAGAAACATAGAAAGCAGAGGATACAAGGGTTAGGGACAGATGCAAAACAATGCTATGATGAAGGATGCAAGTTATGACTGGAGGAAAAAAAAAAAAAAAAAAAAAAAAAAGAGGATGATGAAGGGTCAGAAAACAGGACAAAAAAGGACAGAATTTTAGGCAAGAAAATGAGGGTACTTCAGGTGATATAAGGGATGGAAGCAGAGTTTCTAGGTGTGTCAGAAGATTGGGCAAATGAAGAAAGGCTCTTGGTATGAAGACTCAAGGATATCAACTGTTTGGGTGGGGAAAAAGGACAAGATGGGGGCAGAGGTAGTATAAAATGTGAAGTACTTGAAAGTTATAAAACGTTTGTAGCCTGGCAGTCAGACAACGTGTTAAAGGTGTGATGTCTTGTATCTTACCACCATCTGTCAGAGAACAGCTGCGGAAAGACAACACAGCAAATGGATAAGGGAATGGAGAAGAGCAGAAAAAAAACTCTTATGGTAAACTTTAAACTCCCAGAAGCAGACTGGAAGGCCTGCATCCACATCACAGACAAAGAACGAAGCAGTGGAGGTACCAAACCACAAGAATTTATTCAGCTAATACAAAAAAAGCACAAAGAAGAGTAAAGGCAAGCCACTATTTAGCAAGAATTTGGAGGAGGAAGAGTTTAAGAGACTTAAAAATAAAGCAAGCGTCTTCCTTGCAAAGACTGACCATATAATGGTCTGTTCAACCTAGGGGACAACAAGCAGACAAGTAAAACAAAAGTGCAAGGTAGACTACCTTAACCTGTGGTAACCTTTAAAAAACACCTTTATTGAATTACCGCTGTGCCATAAGCAAACCTACATTTATGTAAAAACAATCAACCCATATTAACAAGTTCACATTTACAAATGTCATTCTGGGAGTAGGAGTTTGTTTTCATAAGTGTGTATAAAAGGTACATCAAGCAGTACACGTGATTTTTGGATGGCATTTTCATTGTGTGGGAAGGGACGGTTGAAAAACAAACTATTTTTGTAACACATCAACAACACTGTTGACTTTTTGAAATCTACTTATGAATACAGTGTTGATAAAATAACCTATTTGGATGTTAGTTTGGTGGTGGATAGGAATTTGATACATTTAAAGTCTACGATTCATAGAAAGGCCATCTTTTCCAACTCTTATTTAGATTACACCAGTTGGCACCCTCGCCATCAAAAAAGATCTATTGTGAAAGGGCAAATGGTGAGGGCGGCCAGGATGGTCAGTGATGACCAAGACTTTAAGAATGAGTTAGAGTTTATGATGAAGATGTTTATTAGAAGGGGGTATCCCGAGAGTTTGTGTATGGGGCTCAGGGATGAAATTGCTGGTAAAAGGGAAAGACGTATGTATAAGTCAATACTTGTTGCTGGAATGACAGGAGATTCCAGAGAAGGACTGGACAACTAGAGTGACCCTAACAGTTACAGAATGAGGAATGATGGGATATTTTTTGTAATTACCTTCAACTTGGAAGCCGAATGGCTCACCAAAATGGTTAGGAAAAATTGGGGCATTTTAAAGTTGGACAAAAATGTAGAAGCTAAAATGGGGGAGCCCCAGTTATTGTATTTCGTAAAGATAGATCCTTTAAGGAGCTTTTGGAGAATGGATTAGGTTGTCAGCCGCCATTTACTAGTAGAGCACTGGGTAACTACAAGTGTGGAAGATGTAGAACTTGTAAGTACATATTGGAGACAGGTAAACATATAAAAGTGAACCAACATATTATTATTGAAGGCCATTAAAACTGTCAGAATAAGAATGTGGTCTACCTAGCCAAATGTGAAGTATGTCCTGCATTTTATGTAGGAAAAACTGCTAGGCTTTTCAGGGAACGGGTGAATGAACATTTGTTGGACATTAAACATCTTAGACCAACAAATGCACTGGGGTTAGGCACCTTTGTGAGTATCAAGGTCACCAATTCAAGTTTTGTGTCCTTCAGAAGATTAGATTTGACACTCAGGGAAAGACCTTGGATGTACATTTGGATATCAGCGAGTTGAAATGCCAGTTAAGGTTAGATGCCTTAAATTATCCTGGCATTAACGATGGTAGGAGTATTGCCCCTATTCTTAAACTGAAAAACATTTTAGGTACGAAACAAAACAAATTTAAATAAACTAATAGTTTTTATAGTTCAATGTTTAGTTTAGTTTGTCTAATACTGACAATTTAGTTTTATTTTTAAATTTTTCAAAAATTCAACATTTTTTTGATTAATATTTAAAACTTTAAAATATGTTTTTGCTTTTGGTATGTGTTTTTGTATGTTATGTAAGTTTATTGGTTTATGTCTTTTTAAAGATAGTTAAACTTTAAGTGGAATATGTTTTGATTTTATTGGTTGGTTGTTAATTGGGTGGACATATAAAATGTATGTTTTAGCAGAGATCATTGTTCTGATGAAGTCTCTAGAGTTGGGACGAAACCTAGGTTAACCATTTGTGCTTGAACATTTCTTTTTATCTTGCAATAAAGTTGGGATTGGTCGTTGTTTCACAAGTGTTTTTACTGATTCACCTTTACAAATACTGTATATTACATTTACTGTTCCATACAATACAATTAAGCAAGCATTACATAAACTGTTCAATTCCTGCATTCTCATAAACCTCATTCCTTCTCCAAAATATTTGTAAGCATGTATTGCTCCCACAATTTCCATTTTTTCTATGCTACTCCTACCGTTTTCTAAAGATCTCACTTCCTGATTTTCTATCTCTGTTACAATATTCACTACTACATGGATGGCTGGCTTAGACATTTTCTAGTAATTGCTTTTTTTGGCAGTCACCAGAATTAAACTTAACAAGGCCTTAATATGTCTAGGCAATAGATGTCCTGTATTCCTCCTCAAAAAATCATTTCCTTAGTCGCACTCACTTGCTTGCCCAGTATTCCTGACAGAGTACTCTGTAGGAATTTTTTAAAGCCTGCCAATTCATTACACTCCAAGAAAATATGTTCCGAAGCACCTCTTTCTTCCCCATTACACCTCCAACATTTGCTGTCTGCTTGGAGTATAAAAGTACCTATGCAAACAATTCCAGGAAAAAATCCTAAATCTAGATTTTGTTGCATATTTAGGAACATTACACATGTCCTCCCATTGCTTCTTTGAGAATTGCTTATCTAATCTCTCTTCCCATCTTTTCTGACCTCTTCTGACTGATTCCTACAGTTACCATGCAATATTTTATACACCTTACTAATTATCCCTTTAACAGCAGCTCCTGTTCCAGATTCAACTAAAATCTCAAGCAATGCAGGACTTCCTTTAGGATTCCCCTATCCCTTTCACTTTGCCTACAGACTGATATGAATCCTGGTTATGGAAGGCAATCTATAGCTTGCAGTCCAAATGTCTTCTTGGCGTCTTCCCATCCTATTACCTTTCTCTAATTACTTGTTCCTAATACCTTAGTTCCTTTGCCAGCTTCCTCCAGTAAATTCCAGCCCCTCTTGCCTATTCTCTGTACTCTTAATTGCAGTCATTCCTATCAGAAGAATCTCTTCTCCGTTCCTGTGTTGGCTTAGTTCTTAGTGTACCTTCTGCTACTTTATAAATATCCTTAAGGATCTACATCACAAATCTCACTGTTTCCTTATTTCTTGAATAACCCACTGCTGGATTATCATTCCTTTCTACTTTGAAGTGTAGTTTTCTGCGTGTGTTATGTATAATAGCCTTAAATGTGTAGCTCTAAAATATCCCCTTCAAATCAAGCAATCCTAAACCTCCTTATTCTATTGGAAGGATTAATATATCCCACTTGACTCTTTCTCTCTTCCATTCCCAGACACAAACTCTGTTAACTCTATTAATTACTATTCACAACTTCTCTGGGTGATAAAAATGTGCCTTACCTGTATATAAAACTAAAGGGAATAAAAACAGTTTTCTGCTTGTATCTTGGTATCCATATCCATAAGCAAGAGCTTCCAGTTTCTCAATTTTTCCATTATCTTTTGTTTAATCTTTTCTCACATATCCTAGGCTGCCATAACAGAATACTTTTTAACTTGTACTCCTAAATATTTCACATTATCATGTCACCATAAATATGGGTATTGCTGATTCAATTTATATGCGAGTACATAATTCACAGCTACAGCTTTTGTTTTATCTTCAATAATTTTAAATCCCCCCAAAAAACGGAACTGTCTTAGAAGGTTACACAACACTGAGATGTCCTTTTCTGGCTCTATCAAGCATAATAAAATATCATCTGCAAATAAAGCCAACTTTTTTTGAAAACCATAACAATTATATTCTTAAACTTCTAAGCCCCTTATTTTCTTTGCTGATTGTTAGAAATATAACACAAATAAAGGGGAAAGAGGATACTCCTGCCTGGTTCTTCTGTACAGACACAACTTATCAGAGAAAGAACCCTCCCACTTTGATTTTTGCCTCCGATCCCTCATATATCCTCCTAATTAACCTTATTATTGTATCAGAAATGCAAAGGTTTCCATGGCCCTACTCATAAAATCCCAGCTTACTCTGTCAAATGCTTTATCTGCATCAAGAACAAAACATTTTCTTACATTCTGCTTTTAGCTGGATCATCATTGCTCTATTAATGTTGTCAAATGTTTACCACCCCTCCACAAAACTACAATGATCCACATCTATCAATTCCAACACCTTTGTAATCTTGGTTTAAAATTGAAATGGGCCTATATGAAGCTGGAGCTGGTGGGTCTTTACTGTCTTTACGTATTCCAGCCACCATAACTTTTTTTCCCAAAGATGTTGGTGCTTCTCCTCCATTTCAAATACTGTTAAAAGAAATCCTTCCAGATCTTTACTACTTTCTGCCCTCCTAGCTTACAAACTTCCAACAGAATACCATCCACTCCTAAAAACTTTCCTGCAGATTCGTTATACATCACCATTTTAAACTCATCTCCTCCTATTTTAACTGTTAATTGTTGAGCCTCATTTACTTCTAACCTTGGCTATTCAAGCTGTCGATAAATATACCCATTTCAACTTTTTCTAGACTTCCCCACTTCTCTGTTATATTCCAATTTTCATAAAATTTTCTAAATCGCTCTAATACCTCTACAGGATCTCTGGTAATTTTTCTTGTTACAGGCTCTCTAAGTTTGGCAACAACCCTTTCTACTTTCTGTTGCCTAAGTCGTTGTGCCAAAAAGTTTTCGTTCTCTGAAGTTGTCAAAAAACGGTTGCTTAACAGCAATCTTTCTAAACTAAGGCATATTATCCAGGTACTCCCAGGCATATTATCCAGGTACTCCCTTATTTTCTCTTTAGCAATCTGTAATTGCGTCTCTTCTTGCTCTTTGATATTCTTCTTATTCTGTAATACCTTATCCTTTGTTAGCCCCTTTAAATAATTCTTGTTACGTCTTAACGATCTCTTTCTCTTTCATTTCTACTCGGTTTTAAACTCCACTTTCATTTCATCACATTCACTAGCTGTAACCTCTGGAGCATTTTCTATCTTACTTAATAACTCTACAATAATTTCCACTACCCATTCTTTAAATGTTTCTCTTTTTAACAGGTAGGTAGGGAAGCACTAGTGTCATAGCTCTACTTCATTACCCTGCATTTTACCTTTGCAATTATTGTCTGAAATAGTTATTGGGTGTGTGTCAAAGTTTTCAGTTAAATACAAATGTTCCCGAGAAATACAACTTCTGTTTAGTCCAGCCTAGTTATTGTACCTTGGGGAGTAATATGTACATGCTTCCAGAATTCCTACTACTGAATTCACGTCTTCCATACCAAATATTTCCATAAATTTATTCAAAAAAAAAAAAAAAAAAAAAAAATCGGTCCTCTCATTATATTTTCCCTTCTAGTCTCCTTGATACATTATAATTGTTGCAAATCAATTTCCAGTCCCCACCTGTAATATACCCATCTGAAAGAGGATTATTTCTCCCCCCAAAACATTTTAAGCTCCATAATGGTAGTTTTAAGTGGAATATAAATATATGCCAATGTAATCCTCATCCCTTGCCAGTAGCCCCCTTACTACCACAAATCTGTCATTATCATCCCCCCTTCTATTACAACTGGAGTTCCTCTAGCAATTAATACAAGTACTTCTCTTTTCCTTTGTCCCAGATAATTTGAATATTATCCTGAAATCCTTTCTTTATCAAATTTATATGTTCAGTTCTTTCCAAGTGTCTTCTGTAGCATTGCTATTTGCACTCTACATTTAATATAATTAAAAAGTCTTTCCTTTTTGGCTATACCTGTAAGACCTTTTATATTCTAAGACAATATGGAAAGTTTTACCATTATGATAAGAAGTCATTACTCTCACTTAAGATGAAGCAGCAACCTTTTAAGACCAACTTGGAACTGTAGATAAGTACAGGGAATAAATAGTCTGTGGGTAAAAACAACATGGAGCAAAATTCATATACAGAAAGTGGATTAGGAATAAAGATCATAGCACAGAGAAGAAAGACAGCAACTTTGTTCAACAGGGAGTTTAAGAAGGCAGTCCATGCAAAGAAATAGGCATACTACAAAAGTTAATGAATAATGGAAACCAGTCTATGCAGGGCTACTAGTAATACAGGAAAAAGGAGCTACAAAGTTGGTAGAACATTAAAGCCTAGAGAAAGGCCTAGTAAAAGGAATAAAGAAAGGGAAGAAAGGGATATTTAAGTACACAGAGGAAAGAAAGATATACAAAGACTAGTTAATGATGGGAAAGAGTAGAGTAAAATGGGGAAATTGCCATAATTCTCAATTAATTATTTGCTTCCACATTCACAAGCAGCCAGCATAAAAAGGAGAAAGGGGAGAGAGGAAGAACATTTTGCCAGACTGTCATATACAGGGAAAAGGCACATGGTCATGAAAGCATACTCTCTAAACTCCTAAAAAAACTTTGTAGCTGTATTTAAGAGATCCTCAAAGAATTCTTCAGAAGGTCACTCTGGAATAACTAGGTTCTTGTGGATTGCAGGGAGACCATGGCTAGGCCATTCCATAAGGAGAACTAGAACTAACAGATTAAACTGTAGAGCCATAAGCCTGATCACAGCAGCAAGTAAAAAGTCATGGAACAGATATAAAAAAATGCGACTTGCTTTTGTGGAGAACAAACTACAGGAAAAACTACAGGAAAACTGACAGTAACTGCTTGTGGATAACAAGTTACACAAGTCCTTTCAGATTCAAATTTATGACAGGGAGATGCTAGAACTTAAAAATGAAACCTGGATGATGATGTACACCATGTACTTAATAAGGCCTTTGACTCAGTCCCTCAAAGGAGACTGCCAGGAACACTGAAGGGAGTGGGAGTATGGCAAAAGTTGCCCAAGGCAATTGAAAAGTAGTTTGGTGGAAGGGAGCAAACAACAGTAGTTGGGAGTACCCATTCAAAGGAAACAGACACAGTTAATGTGATCGCACAGATTTCATACCTGGGACTAGTGCTCCTTGGCATCTTTTATCAGACATCACAAGGGGAAAATAGAATAGGATCATCCTATTTTGGTTGATGCTAAAGTACAAGAGAGGCTGAATAACAGAGCAACAAGCCTTCAGTGGGAGTTGAGGAGACTGGCAGAATGGGCCAAGAATCAGCATCTAAGATTTAATGCAGGGAAGTGGAAGGTATTTCACCCAAGTTCTAATAATCAAAAACTGGAATACTAATGGGTAGGAGTGACACTAAGATGCACAGATCAAGTAAAGGATTTTAGTATGGTAGTAGCAGCAGAAATAATCTGCTAGGTGCAAACTAAGAAAGTTACAGCCAGGGCCAGCAAGATGCTGGACTATATCCTTAGGAGAACAGACTCCAAAAACAGACAGGTCATGTTACTCCTCATAGGATCACTGTAAAACATGTTTGGTTCTGGCACTTATACATGGATAAGACAAAGTAGTCAATAAGGTGCAAAGAAAGGTTATTTATTTATTTAAGTACAGTTTGTTTGCCAGGATAGTCCATTGTGCCAAAAGAGCCCATTTTCAATGGAGTCCCAGAGAGAAAAGCTCCAACAAGGTTAAACAAATGAAAAAATTAGACACAACCCAATAAAATGTTACACAGTTTGAACATTTGTATTATATGCTTGCGTCTTTCGGCTTTTCCCGGTTAGGGGTTGCCACAGCGGAACTCCGGTCCGCTAATGACTGGCAGTTGATTTTTACGTACCGGCTTGCCAGGCCTGATGCACATCCTTCAACAAAGGTACGCCCATTCACGCATGTCTCCACGCAGAAGACGCTCTAGCTGAGAATCGAACCGGACAGCGTCTTACTGTGAGGCGACAACGCTACCGCAACACCACCACCATTTGTATTATATAATGAAGTTAAAAGAAAAGACTTCTAAAAAAGAAAAAAAACATATAATGGTATAACATCCTGTACAGAGCAAGCAAAGGTAGTCTCAATACACAAGTAGATTTTACATGGTCTACAATAGCAGAGGCAATTAACTTCACAAGTCAATTTTTTAAAAACCTCAGAGAAAAAGTAATTTAGGGTTATAAGTGAAGTGAGTGTACAAGTATATAAGAAAGTAGTAAGGAGTGAAGATATAAGAG
This sequence comes from Protopterus annectens, assembly GCF_019279795.1. Classification (NCBI taxonomy): domain Eukaryota; kingdom Metazoa; phylum Chordata; order Ceratodontiformes; family Protopteridae; genus Protopterus; species Protopterus annectens. Next base: position 1,231,098,103 of record NC_056735.1, read on the forward strand.
GAGATAAGGTGCAAAATAAATGGGGGGGTCAGTGTTATAGTTAATTTGAGAGGAAATTGAGAAGAGAGGTAGGGAAAATGTGGAGAAGTAGAGGGGAGTCACGTGGGATGAGAGAAGGAGTATTCCCAGAGAGACGAGAGGTGGGAATGGAGCAAGGTCTTGAAGGTAGAGTGGTTGTTGGTGGTATGATTATGTGGTGGGAAGAGAAGGATAACTGGAGTGTGTGTAGGTTTGTGTACTTCGAGCAGGTTCTGATTGTTAGACTACTCAGGTCTAACAATCAGAACCTGGTCTATCAGGCTGATGCATTTTGAGAGAGGAGGTGCGGGGATGGAGAGAAAGGGTTTAAAGATGAGTTTATGTGCATTAGTAAGTTGGATGAAGGTGAGATAGTGAGGCAGATCAAGCCAATTTAATTTCTGGTGGGTGGGGGATTTGGCTCCATTGGCAAACTTAGAGATTTTGTTACAGCAGGAAGCTAGTTTTGTCTTTACACCGGATTAGAAATTAGTAAGGAGGGGGGCATTGTACAAGAGGGAAGGGATAAGTTAGGTGGCAGAAAGGACATGCATAGTCGAGCGAATAAGACAGCGGTTATGGCGATAAAGCATGCCTAGTTTTTGGTGGGTTTTCTTTATGTTCGTTTGAAGATGAATGTCAATTTTAATTGTTAGTCATTAAGGACACCGAGTAGCTTTGTATGGGGTACTATTTCGATAGGGGTCTTATTTTGGCTAGTTATGGAGAAAGTTCTTGTCTATTTTGGTACACTTTGAGGGGGGGTGAATATCATGATTCTGGATTTAGAACCATTTAGTGGTAGGTGATTAACATCCAGCGCTCGGTAGAAGAGAAGGCTCCTTGAGTTAGTTTCTGAAGTTTGGGGAGGGATTCAGCACAGCAGATTATTGTTGCATTGTCTGCGTATTGGACAACTTTAGCATTAGGAATACACTAGTGAAAGTCATTTAGGAATATGTTAAATAGTAAAGGACCTAATATAGAATCCTGTGGTACACCTGTTAGGGTATTAAGGAACGAGGATGTACAGTTTTTCCACTTGCCAGACTGTTGCCTATTAGAGAGGTAACTGGAGAACCAGTTGATAGAGGAGGTGGACAGATTAAGATGAGATAGTTTAGACAGGAGGTTATGTGAAATAGTATTGAAAGCCTTGGATAAGTCAAGCAGGAGGGAAGATACAATACTGCAGGAGTCGCATGAGGAATTAGTGACTCGGACTCTTTCAATGCCACAGAACTAAAGTCAAACTGTTAGGCAAGTGAAATCACTAGTTTTAAAAGTTGCCTGAAACTCAGTGAGGAAGCCAATGGTTATCTAAAACACTGGTGGAGAGAGAAATAAAGAGAAAATTATACTGGAAAGAAAAAAACTAACAGCAAGGGGTGCTATTTGGTAGGGCTAAAAGTATGTGGTATGGATATATGCTGTCACCTAGTGGTGAAACATTATAAAAATGTAATTACTCCATCAAGAAACAGGCAAGGGAGAAAATATAAAATCGGGGAGGGAGGGATGGATATGGACTGCAGTCACCAGCATAAAAAAGGGAAAGGAAGAGAAAGAGTATGAAGAGAGGTTATGAGTGCTAAATCTACTCAGAAATGAGAAAGATGGAAAACATGAAATAGGTGTGAAAGAGCATGATGACACACAACACAGAGACAGAAGAAAAGGAGACAAGAGGTACATTCTTAGCAGTATAAGGGTAGAAAGTTCACTGCAGACATTAAAATGCACTCTATCATGAAGATTACTGGATAAATTTAACAGGTTACCTCAACAAGTACAGCTGACTTAAGACCACAGAGTCCTTCAAGAAGGCTTGAGATGGGAAATAGACTAACAGATGAAGCACAAAGGAGCAACCAAAAGATCAACTACACAAGCAGGCAAGCTAGGCAATTGACTTGCCTTTTTCTGCCATCACAGCTATATGTTATAACTACTCCATTCTTAATCTCCTTAACAATACTAGTTGTGTCAAGAACACCCATGCCTAACTGCATTATCTTTCTTCTATTCTTAAGCTGGCGAAACAAAACTGTGGCTTCTACCTGTGCTTCCAGTGGTCTGGGTTGCACTAACATCTGGGGAGAAGGAAACTGAGTGACCGAATGGTGCTATTCTGTTATGCTGAGGTACACATTCAAAAACAGAATCTGAAAGGACTATACATACATTGTTACTAATGGAAATAGGAGAAAGACAAAGATGAGATCCATGCTTGCTTACCAGTGCAAGTGTCACTGCATGCTGACTCCTTGGATAAAAGGCAACAAAAAACATCAGCTGCTGAAGCTGGATAAGGATGTTAACTATCTCTTCCCCTTTCTGGTCTAAAGAGCAGTAACAAATACTTTTGGCAATGCTTCACTGACAGTGTAGTTCCATCAAATAAGAGGGTACTCTAGCAGAGCTGCAAGTGAAGTCAAGAAAGGCGGGAGGGCCCAATACTAGATGTCAATAAGGGTGGAGATGAAAATGATCTTATATTCTTATATGCAAATTACTGTAATTTTCTGTAGATCTCCTCGTCTGAGATGATAGTTCTCAATTAAAATACAAAAACTCAAGACTTGTTTCTTTTAGATGTTACTTGACTGAGTACATTCCGTGTGCAGTTTTAAAACTAAAGATTACCCAAGGAACAGCAAAATCTCTTGGTCATCATTTAAGCTTTCATATTAAATATATGGAATAAAGCTTTTTTCTTCCCTATTCATTCGCAGCATTCATGCTTGCAAGACAATACAAATGTTAGTATTGGGTCTTCCCTGCATATATAACCTCTTCAGATGACTTCTGAATAAGTACATCCACTGTTCTGTACCTTACATTCGAACAAAAAAAAAATATGAGGATGACAGAATTTTACATATGTTGTTTTTCACTCCTGGCTTAAGATGACCTTGTAAATTGTACATTACTTTCTTCTGTCACCTCTGTAGGATAGTGTGTTAAACAGAAATGCAAGTCTACAATAAAAATATCTAGATAATGTATTAACTAACACGCATGACAGTTCATTTTACTGTCTTTCTCTTTTGTCTGTTCGCATACTAGCTAACCATATTTCCTGCTTTATTGTTTTTTTTTTTTTTCTAAAAGAGCTACCCTTCAATTACTTTCAATCTCATTTTCTCTGTTATACTCAAATTATCTTGTTCTTTAATGCATGCATTTAGACATTATAATGACACAATGTCTGTGCTTCATGAGCCTATGTTACAGTGGTTGTACATGCTACAAAAGGCAGTCTATATGGTCTACCAACCAAACCTTTGCCCTTCTCTATTTTCTATGAATCTCAAGTTATTTAATGTTCCGACTATCTTGTCCCTTTCTATTATTCTGGAAATTAAATTTCTCGGCATTGACCAAGCTATTCAACCTGTTAGCCCCTAGATCTTTTTGCTTACTTGTACTGTTCTTCAAATCTTTTTTGGGAACTTTTGCTTGATGTACCTGCACTGATAATTTGTAATGCATTTGTGGTACTCTACAGATGTCCTACTTTGATTGTTTTCTTGTCTTTAATAATTAGGTTAATAGATTCTTACTAAAATTACAGACAAGGAAACAGTCAAGAAGCTCAGCCACATTTACCAGTAATGATGGGAGACCACTGATGACCCTCAGCAGTAAGTACAGTTTCCTCACATATCCCAGGTGAAAATTTGTGACCACCTTTCCAGTCTTGTTTTACAGGTTGCAAGGGAACTACTTTGCTATATATGTAAGAGCAGCTTATTCCACATATAGGGAATATGCCAGGTTAGGTACGCATCACTCCATTTGGTGATGAAGAGGTGGTAGCACATGTTTAAGTCTCTAGTATGGGTGTTTGCTTTATCACTGGTTCTGTTTAGGTGGAGTTCAAAGAATGCCAAGTCTTAAAGCATGGAAGGCTAAAGAGAGATCATCCCTTAGGCCTATGAGCAGGGCTTACCCTATCAGAGCTGCTAAGGATACAGAGATTAGATATCTTTTTTATTGCTTAAGCATTCACAGGAAGTGCAGTTCTCTGCATGTCTTTTCTACACAATTACTGGTTTTATAATACTGCACAGCACTTGTCAGCAATACAGCTAAGCATTCAACATTTATTTTGTTTTGTTTACTTTAAAGTCCAGTTGGCCACAAGGCCCTTTTTTGGTGGAGGCCTGGGGAGAAATGCTCTATACACAAATTTAAACAATACATTCTACTGCCACATTTCACATAATCTGTACACACAAAGACATTACACATCCATAATAGTAATACAAAACAAATTATACATCTGCATGTAATAGTAAGACATAGTAATACAAAAAGTCGCCCAAATACACACTATATGGGGGGGCCACTGTACTCAATGATGGGACTGATAAGGGCCAAGTAGAGCAGTGCAATAACTTCCTTTGACCTGGATATCATATCCTTGCTTATGAGATGGGTGACATAGAATGCTTTTCTAACTATCTTGGCTACATGTTGAACGAAGGCCAGATTACTGTCTACATATTTTTCTGAATCCCTAACTACTGGGTCAACTATTAAGGATGCTTCATCGATAGAATAATTAGACTTGGTGGATGATTTCCCAAAGGGCACTACAATGCATTTCTTCGCATTGACTTTTAATCTGTGGCTTTGGCACCAGCCATTTGTTTACGTTAGATCCTGTTGTAGGATGCCAGTATCATGAGAGGAATCTATAGTTGATAAGTCCCAATTTAGAGTCACCTGTGAACTTGGTGAGCCACAGTCCTTTGACATTATCCTTGACTTCTGAAAAGTAAATGCCAAACAACAACAGGCCTGACATGGAGCCTGGGACACTCTGCTGGAAACCATCTCCTAATGGAGATGGTCTTACTGACCCTGACTTCTTGGGTCCTATCTGTGAGCAAGCCAGCAATCGTGTGAGTTATGTATGGATTTATACCTACTTCTGGGAGTCTATCAATAATACCTGAGTGGGGTATTGTACTGAATTGCTTTGGCCAGGTCAAAGTAGGTGGTGTGCACAGTTTTCCCCTCACCCATAACCTCAGTGACCCTTGAAGTCAACCAGGTTCAGTATACAAGACCTTCCCTTTAAGCCAACTGGAATGGCTGCAGTGTCTGTAGGCTGCCATCGTTCTTGCTGATCATTACCATGATAATTCACTCCATGGCTTTGCATATTAGACTTGTCAGACTGATGGGTCTGTAGTTCCCTGGGGTGGCTGATGGTCCAACCTTATAAAGAGGAATGACCACTGTGGCCCTTCATTCACCCGACACATAACCTGTTTTGAGGCTGCAGCTGAAGAGTGCCTCAAGTGGTCCTGCTAGGTCATGTTTTATGCTATTTAGGAGGCAACCAGGAATATTATCGAGGCCCACTAAAGCAGTATTTTCGTCATTAGTGAGCACAGCCAGGACGTACTCCCTATTGATAATTGGGGGGGGGGGGATAAGCTAGACATTATTTTGCAGGAGGTAGTTGTTGTGAGGTAAGGGGGGGCAAAGTTAGAGCTAAACTTATCAGCTAGATTTGCTATGCTGCCCGGGTCAGTGAAGACGGTGCCATTTAAACCAGTTCTTGTACACTGCTGAGTGTTAACTTTAAAGTTCCTGACATAGCTGAAGAAAGCTTTGTGCTTGTCCTTAACCTGGGAGGTTATTCTGACCTTGTAATTGTCCTTGTTGGACTTTACCAGACCTCTTAGTTTCTTGTTTAGCTGAATCAGAGAGCTCTTTTCTCTACAAGAGTTGCTCTTCTGGTTTTGGCCATGATTTGTTTTCTTTTGTTAAATACTCTGATAAGGTAAGACCAGTGGGGTTTGTTTTTTGTTAGATCTAGGCTTACTTCTGGTAGATACTGCAGCCTAAATGCAACCATTTACATATCTGTACAGGGTTTCTGTGAATAATTCTGCATTGGTAGCTGTGTTCTTGGGGTTTAGGGGAGACGTGAATTTTGACAAACTGTTGCTTAATAGGGAGTAGTTTGCTTTAGAATAGTTCCCAACTGTTAAGGTTTAGATGGGGTTTTCAGGTTGATTTTTATTTCAAAGGAAACCGCTTTGTGGTCTGATCTCACCAATGAGGTGCAGTGCTCTCTTATGTTAGTGAATACTAATTCCAGTATGTTTGATCCTCTTGTTAGAGTGCTCACTACTTGGACCAGGTTTTTTGTGTTGAGAAAGTCCATGAAATGTTGCACCTGTGAGTTAGAGGCCGTGTACATTTCCCACTCTATAGACAGGCAGTTAAAATCTCCCATGAATCAAGTATTTGGTTGAATGGTGAGTGCCTCTAGTAGGTCTAGGTAAGAGTTGCGAGTTTTGTGGGTCATAGGGTGATCTGTAGCTGACCAGGACATGGTGAGGGACCTTGTCTACGGAAACTTGGATGTTGATGAATTCCATGGCATCATCCTGGCATAGAAGGCACTGCAGCCCTGCACTGCTGCTGTGCTTTCCGCAGCTTTAAATGGCTGGATAATAGCACAGATGTCCACACTGTACAGCTAAGACAGACTGAGGTAACTGTGTAGCGCTAGCCAAATGAGGTACTTAAGAGCAATGCAGTGGTGAAAAGCTTTATTGGATGCAAACTTGGCTGTATTATTGTAGCACAGCTCAAGTTTGCTTTTCTTTGTGGCTTGGATGATGATGAAAATTGGTGAGGTATATAGGAATGTGACAATGAAGCAGTGAGGATAGTACAGATGTGGAAGTAAACTTATATCCGATGCTTGAATGATCACTGCTACGTTAACTTTTGTTATACTCCCACAGCAAAACTATTCCAGATAGGGTTAGGCCCACTCTCCTTCGGCCTTGACTTCATCTATGGCTTTTTGGAAATAACTGTTTTCCTGAAGTATTCTAGAAGCAGCAACTCAGTCCTCTGTACATATGTTTACAATGCATTACAAGCCTGATTCTTTCCTTAGGTCCACATCAGACTTTGTTAGGACCATTTCCCCAGGGGTTCCTGGACCAGTCTTCCACCTCCCAAACATAGTAAGCTAGGGTAATCTACCTATATAAACTTAGGCTATTGCTGCACTGATCAATATAATGAAAACAGAACAGCTTTATAAGTAAACTTACTATAACAGTAGATGTCCGAATGATCATTGTTTCAGCAGCCGCTCCTTCCTTCCATCCACCTTGTTTTTTGATAAGTTATGTATGTCAGGGTGTGGAAATTTACTTTTTGGTGTTACTAGCTCAGACTGCCTCTCTCTCTGTGTACGTGAAAGCTTGGAAGGGCTTGGCTGAAACAGTAGCTTTTCATGGGAGAGTGTATCAAAAACATTTGATAAGTATAAAAATAATGCTGATACAATATTGGTTATGTTGTGTTTCTGAGTGATAGTGTTTATGAAGCTGAGTAAAGTAGTATTAGTTTTGTGGTTTAGCCTAAAGCATACTGAGTTTGTGAGAACAGTTTTGTATACGATATCTTTAAATATTTGAATGTGGATGTGTTTTTCCAGGATTTTAGACAAGGAGGAAAGTATGGCTATGGGCCTGTAGTCTGTCAGTTCAGTGATACTGGCTACTTTGCGAAGAGGTAGGATATAAGATTTCTTCTGGAGGGAGGAGACATAAGATTCTTGGATAGACTTATATAGAAGAATAAAGACAAGATAGGCTATGGCTTCAGAAGCAGCTCTGAAATAGTTGCTTGGCAAGCTGTCAACAGCCAAGGTAGGAGGTACTTCTTTACGGTAAAGGCATGGATACAGCTAAGGAAGAAAGCATTGGAATTTGCTGATGGACTCACAGTCACCAAAGCCATGGATGATGGGAAGACTGTGCACACCGCCTACCTTGACCTGGCCAAAGTACTCGATACTATTCCCCACTCAGGCATAATAGATAAACTCTCTCAACTAGGCATTGATCCGTATATGTTACCAGATGGGTAGCAAATTGGCTCACTGATAGAACCCACCTAGTCAAAACAGGGGAAGCCACCTCAAGCAGTAGACTCGTAACGAGCAGTGTACCCCAAGGTTCGGTCTTGGAGCCTCTGTTATTTCGGATACACTTTTCTAAGGTGCAGGCAAAACCAGTGGGCGACAGCTGACCAAGTTTGCAGATGAATGTAAGCTGGGCGCTGTCATCAATTCCCCTAGTGATGTGGACATCCTCCAAGAGGGTCTCACCCAAACAAATAACTGGTGCCAGAAACATGGCCTCAAGCTGAACACCAAAAAATGCATCATCATCCCCTCTGGGGAGAGTGATATCCCCACAAATTATCACATTAATAACAACGTCCTAAGCATGCAATCAGTGGTGAGGGATTTGGGTACCCAGGCTGATAGCAACCTGACTTTTAACCACCATGTTGCTTCCATTGTACAGAAAGCTTTCCACATGGCCCACCTCATAAGTAATGGTATCTTCATCTATGGACAAGGAGGTCATAACATCCCTGTATTCTTCCTGTATAAGGCCCATTATCGAGCACAATGCCCTGTTTGGAATATACCTCACAAAGCACATGCAGCAGCTGGAGAGAACTCAGATGTTCCTCACCAGGAGGACAGTACAGTTGTGTACACTTAACATAAATGTAGATCTTTGAGTGTATTCACGGTTGCAGTCATCACCTGTGGGTTATCTCTGCTGTGGTAGCTCTTGGCCGGCCTGAATACCAGAGTCAATGTTTTTCTGCGTCGGCTGCAGTCGCTTGCTGACTGAAGTCAGGGCATCAGTGCTATAAAGCAAGGCAGCAGACGCCATTACATCAGTTTTTCTTGCCCTAACCAGTCAGAAGCCCAAGTAATACGGTAAACAGGTCCTGGTGGCTAAAAGCCACCTAGAGAAGCTTATGTCTCCCTAAAGAAAGAAGACAGAAGGGGGAAGGAGAGAGGTAAACCAGGACTGCAACAGTGAACACACTTGAACATCTACATTTAGGGTAAGTGTACACAACTGTACTATGCTCATGTTTCACTGTTGCAGTCATCACCTGTGGGATGATTTCTAAAGCTGAGGAGAGGGGCGGAAGGATTAGTAAGAGACCTAGTCTTGGGTTAGCAAGCCCTGCAGAACTGCAGAGGCAAACCCTGCCCTAGCCTTAGAAAATAGAAGTAGGTGGTACTAGCCTTAGAAAATAGAGGTAGGTGGTAATGCTTGTTAAAAGTATGGACAGAAGTCTAGGTGGCAGCTTACAGGATGCCCTGGTGGGAACTCCTCTGAGGAATGCTGTGGAAGTGGAGGCTGCCCTAGTGGAATGGGTTTGAATAGATTTAGGAGGGTTTCCCATGTAATCTGTAGCAGAAATGGATACAGTGTGATATCCATTTGGAAATAGTTTGCTTGGAAATGGGCTTCCCCTCTGCCCCTGGGGCAAAGCTGACAAGTAGTTGGTCTGTTTTCCTGAAGTTTTTAGTACAGTCCAGATAGTATCTGAGCGTCTGTGCACATCTAGTGAGTGCAAAATTCTTTCCCCCTTGTTTTGAGGGTTAGAAAAGAAGGTTCGTAGATGTAAGGCCTGGTTGAGAGTCACATTAGATACCACCTTGGGCATAAAGGAGGGGTTAGTCCTCAGGGAAACCCTTTCTGCATGGAAAACGATGAAGGGCTCAATGGCCATCAGTGCCTGAAGTTCTGAAACCCCTTTAGCTGAGGTGATAGCTAGGAGAAAAGCAGTCTTCCAGGACAGGAATCTTAGTTATGCTGAAGCAGCAGGTTCGAACATAATTTAGGTCCCAGGCTGGCGTGGGTGGCCTTCTGGGAAGTCTGATATTAGAAGCCCCTCTGAGGAATTGTTTGATCAAAGGATGGGAGAACAAGGGCTGATCTGTGTCAAAATGAGCTGAAATGGCTGAGGTAATAGAAGAGAAGGAGGGGCCACTATTAAGTAGCTCCACTAGTCCAGGATAAGAGGGATGGAAGGTTGAGAGGTACTGTCCCCTCTGGACTGGCTACAGGAGCAGAATCTTTTCCATTTTCCAGTGTAAGATTTTCTGGTACTGGGCCTTCTGGCCTCTGTGATAATATCTAGGACCGGCTTGCTCAACTGGGGCCCCTTGTTTGCCTTTAGAGTATTAGCCATGCTGATAATTTCAGAGTCTGCAAGACTGGGTGCAGCATCCCCCCCCCACCTGAGTCAGAAGGTCTGGGATCAGGGGAAGCTGCCTGGAAGGCTGTAGTGTCAGGCTGCGCAGTAAGGGGTACCAATGTTGCCTGGGCCAATCTGGAGCCACGAGGATGGCCTTTGATCTCTCCTCCCTTATTTTGATAAGCACCTTGGGAATAAGAGGCAGAAGCGGGAATGTGTACACAGACAGGGTGTTCCAGGGGAAGGTCAAGGCATCCACCTTCCACGCTAGGTGGTGATACTCCCTGGTACAGAATTTTTTCAGCTGATGGTTGAGATGCAAAGCAAAGAGAGCCACCTCCGGAGTTCCCCACTCCTGAGTGACTTGCACAAAGATTTTTTTCTGGAGCTGCCATTCGTGGGGGTCCAGTAAGTTCCTGCTTAGATGGTCTCCCAGGGGGCTGTTGATCCCTGGTAGGTATTGGGCTATAAGGTGTAGTCTCATGGAAGAGGCCGTCAGCCAGAGGTTCATGGCTAGCCTGCAGAGAGGGTAAGATTAGGTCCTTCCCTGTTTGTTGATGTACCACATTACTGTGGTGTTGTCTCTTTTGATAAGGAGAAAGTACAGTTTTGTACCTACCATAAATGTAGATGTTCGAGTGTTCACACTGCTGCAGTCATTACACTTGGGTTATCCTGCCGTCAGGTGGTCCTGCAGTCGGCCAGCGTTCCAAAGTCTTGGTCCAGCGTCGGATGCTGTCGCTTCTTCCCCGACGTCAGTGCGCCAGGGGTATATAATATGCATCCAACGCCATTTTCTTCAGTTTTTCTTGCCCCAGATGTCAGGTGCCCCCAAGTAGGTAGGCAATACATATTGCTAATAAAAAATATACATATAAAATAAAAAACAATACCTTCAGTTACAAGTAAATACACCACAAAGGTTGTACAGGATAGAAAGGTATAGATAAGTCCAGCTAGTTCAGAGGGGATGGAGGGAGGGTAACCTGGACTGCAGCAGTGTGAGCACTCGAATATCTACATTTACAGTAGGTACAAAACTGTACTATGTTCATCGTGTTACACTGCTGCAGTCATTACACTTGGGTAGAATCCCAAAGCTAACGTTGGGTGGCTGGTCTATAAGGAGTTAGGATTGGCTATGAGGCCCATAAGAACTGCAGTGGCAAATCCTGCTCTGGATTAGAGTAAAGAGGCAAGTGGTAATGCTTGGTAAAGGTGTGCACTGAACTCCAAGTTGCAGCCTCCAAAATTTCCTTGGTAGGTACTCCTCTTTAAAAGGCTGTTGAAGTGGCTGTTGCCCTGGTGGAATGCGGCCTAATACTATTAGGGACTGATTTTCCATGTTGTGTGTAGCAGTAACCAATACAGTGTCCTATCCATTTGGATATAGTCTGCTTTGAGATAGCCTTGCCCTGTGATCCTGCAGCATATGCTACAAACAGTTGCTCAGTTTTCCTGAAAGCTTTTGTTTTGTCCAAGTAGAAGTGTAGTTGCCTGTGTATGTCCAAACAGTGCAGAAGTTTCTTCTCTTTATTCTGGGGGTTTGGATAAAAAGTTGGTAAATGGATGGTTTGGTTAAGAGCCACACTAGATACCACCTTTGGCATAAAGGTAGGGTTTGTCCTTAAAGAAACCCTGTCCTGATGAAAAATTATAAAAGGTTCCACTGCCATTAATGCCTGTAGCTCTGAGACTCTTTGTGCTGAAGTTACTGCCAGGAGCAGAGCTGTTTTCAATGATAAAAATTTTAGATCGGCTGTATTGGCTGGCTCAAAAGGTGGCAGGGTCAGTTTTTCCAAAACGAAATTGAGGTCCCAAGTTGGTGTTGGTGCTCTCCGGGGCGGTCTTATGTTTTTTGTTTTTAGCCCCTCTGAGGTACTGTTTTAGCAAGGGATGAGAGAATAAAGGAGGATCCGTGTTGTAATGTGCTGAAATGGCCGAGGCGTGGATCTTGATTGATGAGAAGGATAAGCCTTTGTCCAGCATCTCAGTTAAGTATTGTAAAATCTGAGGAATGTTTGGGATAAGAGGGTCAAGGCTTTGAGCCTGGTTCCAGGCGCAGAATCTCTTCCATTTTTCTGAGTAATCACAACACGATGGAAAAAACGGAGAAGAAGAAAAACTAGTAAAATGTAATATTCCCCGTCTGTACAGAATCCAATAAAGGCAGTCCCACTAGCGTAACGATAAATCACAATTCCAACTGACTCTTCAGTCCAAAAGTAACCACGCCGTCTTTGTAACAAACACCAAGTTTAATTAGTAAATGCAGTGATTCCATAAAGCGCTTTCATTTCCAACATACGGAAACTTCATCAGATTTTTCTGAGTAAGCTTTCCTGGTGCTAGGCCTCCTGGCCTCCAAAATAACATCCATAACAGCTTTAGAGAAAGGTGTTGCCTGTTTGACTAATGAATCTGCCATGCAGCCAGGTTTAGGGTTTTGAGCTGACCGTGCAGGATCTGATTGTTTTGCTGAGTCAGAAGGTGTGGAATCTGAGGCAAAATCCATGGTGGGCCTTGAGCTAAGCTCTTTAAGAGTGGGTACCAGTGCTGGCGTGGCCAGTCTGGATCAATCAGGATCATCTGTGTTTTTTCTTGTTTGGCTTTTAGGAGTACCTTTGAAAGGAGAGGCAGTGGTGGGAAGGCATAAACTTTTAGGCTTTTCCAGCTGAACGAGAGAGCATCCACTTTCCATGCTTGTGTGTGATAAGTCCTTGTGCAGAATTTTTGTAGTTGGCAATTCAGTGGGGAGGCAAAAAGATCCATGTCTGGGCATCCCCATTTTTGCGTTACCATGCTGAAGGTTTGTGGATTCAATTTCCATTCGTGAGGGTCCATGATATTTCTGCTTAGATCGTCTGCCAGAGTATTTTTCTTTCTTGGCAGGAATTGTGCTTGCAGATGAACTTGATACGTTAGAGCTGTGCTCCACAAGGTCATGGCTTGCCTGCATAGGGGATAAGAATGAGTGCCCCCTTGCTTGTTTATGTACCACATTACTGTGGTGTTGTCTGTCTTTAATAATAATTGTCCTGGATGCAGAAGGTCCTTGAAAGCTGTTAGGGCATTTTGAAAAGCCAACATCTCTTTTTGATTGATGTGAAGATGCATCTGGTCTGTGGTCCACTTGCCCTGAATGCATTTTCCTGCCATGTGTGCTCCCCAGGCGTAATCTGAAGCATCTGTTGTCTGCATGGCTGTGGGTAGGGTAAAAGGCTGACCCTTGTTTAGGTGACATGCCTGTGCCCACCATCGAAACTCCTGTTGTAGGCAGGGAATCATTGGTATTACTGCTTCTAAACTGTGGGAGTGTTGAGTCCAAACACTTTTTAGGTACCACTGTAATTTCCTCATATGCAGTCTGGCATATGGTATTAGTAGTATGCAGGATGCCATGAATCCCAGGGCCTGCAGAATTTTTCTTGCAGGGAGATGGAACTTTTTTGCCAGTAATTGAAAATATTGAGTTAGTTGAACTTGTTTGTCTGGCGTGAGATAAGCCATCTGGGTCATTGTATTTAAGCTGGCACCCAGGAATGTAATCTGTTGTGAGGGCACTAGTTTTGACTTCTTTTCATTTACTGTGTACCCTAGAGAAATTAGCAACCTTTTTACAAATGCCAGATGCTGTAGAAGAATGTCCTTTGTCTCTGCTTGAATGAGGCAGTCGTCCAGGTATGGATATATTTGAATTCCTTTTTGTCTGCAAAATGCAATTACTGGTGCCAGGCACTTTGTAAAGACCCTGGGCACAGCAGATAAGCCAAAGGGCAGTGCAGAGAATTGGTAGTGCATTGTACCAGCTTTGAATCTGAGGTATCTTCTGCAATTTTGTCCGATAGGGACATGCAGGTATGCCTCTTTGAGGTCCAGAGTAACAAGCCAAGCCTTCTTGCCCAGCATGGGTAGAAGCTGCTGTAATGTCAACATTTTGAATTTCGGAATATGCAGGTAAGTATTTAATATTGAAAGGTCTAGTATGGGCCTCCAGGCCTTGTCCTTTCTGGGGACCAGGAAGAGTCTTGAGTAAAATCCTTGTCCTTGTTCCTGTTGTGGTACTTTTTGAATAGCTCTCATGTCCACGAGGGCTGAAATTTGTTTTTGTGCCTCTGCCCATTGATTTTGTGGCAGGTCTGGCATTCCTTTTAGCCTTGGTAAAGCATGAAAGTGGAACCTGTAACCTTGAGACACAATATTCAGAACCCATTTGTCTTGGGTGATTGTTTGCCAGTTTTGTGAAAAAAGTGCTAGTTTTCCCAAGTGGGCTGCCAATAGGGAAGTGCTTGGCGTACGAAGGGGGAAGTCATTGGGACTGATTTCTGTAAGGTTGAGACTTGTCCTCACCTCCTTTTGGGGTTGAGGTGCCCCTCTGTCGTTGTCTGTTAGAGCCTTGGGGTGGAGATCTGCCTCTTGGGCGTCTGTATCTGCCTCTCTGTGGCCTGTCTGACACTGGAATGGACCAATTCTTAGTTGGCCAATTTCTGCTAAATCGAGGTGGCTGTACTTGTAAGAAATCCTTAACTGTTTGCATAGATTTAGCTTTATCCTCCATTTTCTTTAACACCTCTTCTGCCTTAACACCAAACAAGGTATCATGCTGTAAAGGAGCATCCAATAATTTTGCCTTAACATGATCAGGTAAACTCTGTTCTTTTAACCAAGCATGTCTTCGAATCACAGAACCTGTAACTGCGGCTCTACAAGAGGCCTCTAAAGAATCAAAACCACATTGCAGAATATGTTTTCCCACCTGTTCAACTGCATGCAATAAATCCTGCATTTCTTTAGTCAGGAGCTTCTGAGCTTGCAAGCATTTTCTGTTTTAACTGAGCCATTAAATATTGTTGGTACTTAAGCATGTGAAACTGGCAATTTAAAGCCCTTACTGCTAAAGTTGCAGAACCCGCGGTAGTGGTGCTGCGGTAGCGTTGTCGCCTCACAGCAAGATGTTGTTGCGTTCGATTCTCAGCTAGAGCGTCTTCTGTGTGGAGGCATGCGTGAATGGGCGTGCCTTCGTTGAAGGTTGTGCATCAGGGCTGGCAACTCGGCATGTAAAAATCCACTACCAAACATGAGCGGACCGGAGTTCCGCTTTGGCGACCCCTAACCGGGATAAGCCGAAATAAGAAGTTATGTACCTACCATAACGTTCCATGTTAGTTGTCTTCTTCTCGCCTTCTTTCTTGCTGGATGGGTTCGGAGCCGATCCTCGGCTCCGACTCTGCCAATACTAAAAGCTCGAGAGCTAATTCCACCGGCTCGAGGCTCCCCTATATCCCACAATGCTAGGCGGTAACTACTCAGATCTTGTTTGGTAGCTATACCAAGCAATACTATTCTCCAAGAATGGATTAACAATTTTCAGAGGAAGAAACACAAAAGAATTCCGGTCGGTCTGTCCAGGCTTGGGGGAAGGAGGGAGGGCAAGAAAGAAGGCGAAGAAGACAACTAACATGGAACGTTATGGTAGGTACATAACTTTTTAATGTTAAGTTGTCAATCTCGCCTTCATTCTTGCTGGATGGGACCGCGTCCCTAGCACCTTATCCCGGGTGGCCTATTGGAACAGACTCTTGAGAACAGTGGAACCAAAATTGGCACGGCTTCTGGAGACCATGTCCAATTTGTAATGTGAAATGAATGTATGAGGAGAAGCCCAGGTGGCTGCTGCACAAATTAAGTCTATAGGCAACCTGTCCTGAAAGGCTATGGATGTAGCTACTGCCCTAGTTGAATGAGCTCTAGGTCTTGAGGGTAATTTTTGATGTCTAATCTCATAGATAAAAGTAATTGTAGAGGTGAACCATCTAGATAGAGATACTTTAGTGACTGGAAGGCTCAATCTTCCTTCTGCATATGACAGAAACAATTGATCAGATTTCCTGAGTTGTTTAGTTCTGTCTAAGTAATATCTCAGTTGGCGATGAACATCCAAAAAATGCAGCTTTTGCTCTGACCTATTTGAATAGTTAGGGAAAAAAACGGGAAGATCAATAACCTGGTTTAGGTTAATTTGAGAAGAAATTTTTGGTAAAAAGGATGGATTAGTCCGGAGAGATACCCTGTCTTTGTGAAAAACTAAGTAAGGAGGGCGACTGCATAGAGCATGGAGTTCTGATACTCTTTTCGCTGAAGTTATAGCTACTAGAAAAAGTGTCTTCCAAGAAAGCAATTTCAGAGAACATGAATCCGCTGGTTCGAAGGGGGGAAGAATTAAAGATGCCAGAACCAAGTTTAAATCCCATTGAGGCGGAAGGTCTTTGGTTGGAGGTTTGAGAAGAAATACACCTCTTAAGAAGGCTTTACAGAGTTTGTGAGCCATGATGCTGGATTCTGAGACACCAACATGAAAATTTGATATGGCAGCCAATTGAACTCTAATGGTTGATGCAGAAGATCCTAAATGAAAAAGTTCTGCCAGAAAGTCTAAAATAGACTGGATAGGTGCAGTAAAAGGATCAATGCTTTTCGATGATGCCCAAAGGGAAAAACATTTCCATTTACTAGTATAAATCTTCCGGGTAGAGGATTTATGAGAGGCTATCAAGATATCTCGAACCGAGTGAGATATTGATGGAAGCCTGGCTAAGGTAGGAATTGGAGAAACCATGCTGTGAGGTTTAGGGAAGACAGAGATTGGTGCAGCTGACCCGACTGATGGGTAATCAGATCTGGTACTGGGTCCAGATGCCAAGGCTGCTCCAATAGGTAGCGATGAAGAAAGGGGAACCATATCTGTCGAGACCAATAAGGGGCAATGAGGATCATAGTCACTCTCAAGGCGATGGCTTTCTGAATTAGTTGAGGTATCAGTGGAAAGGGGGGAAAGGCATACAGAAGTCCCCGGGGCCAATCGTGGACTAGAGCGTCTCTTGTGGGATGGCCTGGTAAAGTACAGTTTTGTACCTACCATAAATGTAGATGTCCGAACTGGATAGCATCTGCAGTCATAACAACTGGGTTGTCCTGTCGTCAGGCAGCCCTTCAGTCGGCCGGATTCCAAAGTCCGGGTCCGGCTTCGGCTGATGTCGCACTTCACCCGACGTCATCTCTGTTGGTCTTCGGGTATAAAGGCATCAGCCGACGCCATTTTCCTCAGTGTTTCTTGCCCCAGATGCCAGTAGCCCTCTTGAAGGCTAAAATTTAGATAAATGCCAATGTTTCCAAAAAGATAGAAGCAAACACAAAAATAAGCATGTATGCACATATATACAAACAAATACACCATAAAAGACTCCCCCCCACCAGCTAGCTATTAGGAGGGTAAACACCCTTGGAGTACCATAGAGGGGAAGGAGGGAGGGTAATCCTGACTGCAGATGCTATCCAGTTCAGACATCTACATTTATGGTAGGTACAAAACTGTACTATGTCCTTCATGGATGCATCTGCAGTCATAACAACTGGGTAGAATACCATAGCCAACAAGGGAGGAGGATAAAACTAGATTATGGTGTGTTTAGGATCCCTTGCAGTACAGCAGTGGCAAACCCTGCTCGGGATCTGGAATATAGAGGTAAATTATAATGCTTGGCAAAAGTATGCACGGAGGTCCAAGTAGCCGCCTCAATAATGTCTTTGGTTGCCACTCCTCGTAAGAAGGCTGTGGTAGTGGCTGTTGCCCTTGTAGAATGAGGTCTTATGTTCTGTGGAATTGGTTTTCCATGGAAGGAGTAACAGAATCGTATGCAATTTCCTATCCATTTGGAGATTGTCTGTTTGGAAATAGCTTTTCCTTCCCTTCCTGTTGCATAGGCTACAAAAAGTTGGTCAGTCTTTCTGCTACTTTTTGTTCTGTCCAAGTAGCAGCGTAGCTGTCTATGTACATCCAAGGTATGCAATATTCTTTCCCCTCTGTTTTGTGGATTGGGAAAGAAGGTAGGAAGGTGGATTGCCTGGTTTAAAGACACTCTGGATACCACCTTAGGCATAAATGTAGGATTAGTCCTCATGGACACTCTATCTTGGTGGAAGATTAGGAAGGGTTGCACTGCCATTAAGGCCTGTAGTTCTGAAACCCTCCTTGCTGAAGTAATTGCCAGTAGGAAAGCAGTTTTCCATGACAGGTGTTGTAGGTCTGCTGTTGCTGCTGGTTCAAAGGGTGATAGTGTCAATTTTTCTAGCACAAAGTTTAAGTCCCAAGCTGGTAATGGTGGTTTCCTTGGAGGTTTTACATTCTTGATTCCTCTGAGGAACTGCCTGAGCAAAGGATGAGAAAAAAAGTACAGTTTAAATGTAGATATTGAGGATCGCAATTGCGAACTGTGGGAATTTATAGTCAGTCCTATCGCCCGAATACAGAGTGAGTTAGACGCGTCCCGGTCAGAAGCGCACTAGTGCGCATGTCAGGGCGCCTTCGCAGCATGACCGGCAAATCATATCCTGCACCTTAAAATGCCCCAGTACAAAGAGACCTAAAGACAAAAAAGAAAATAGCATGCACCACCTAGAAATATACCTGCTATATACAGACACATTATAGGAGGGAATAGCATGTAACTGCACCTGCATTCCTACACAACCACATCCCTAAAGGAGGGTACTATGGACTGCAAGCATGGGATCCTCGAACATCTACATTTATGGTAGGTACAAAGAAATCTGCCCATGTTCTTAGTTTCCCCATTTGGGAGGCGGAGCTGACAACATGCCTGAGAAAAACAAGAGGCAGGAGGCCAGGAGGCTGTAGAAATCCTTAAAAATGCATAGACAAGCAAAATTACCTTGCAAAAGACTCCAAGTACAAAAGAAGCCCATGAAGTAGGTAAGAAAATGTGGGGAGTTGCAAGTAGCCAGTATGCACTGAAGACTCCAACCCCTTAGAATCTCCTTGCCATCATGAAGATGGATGAATGAGATGCCTCTAGTGTAGGTGGCAAAAGCCTAGTGGAATCCAATGTCAAAACGGAATAACAAAATGCAATGTGAATAACAGAATGCAATGACTGTTTAATCCACCTAGAGAACTTTTTGCCTAAAAACAATAAAGCCTGTTTGTACAAAACAAAAAATCAACTGCCTAAAATGAGACTGCCTGCTTCCAGGGTAACGCTTAAAAGTAAATAATTAATTGCCTGTGTACATCTAAAGTGTGCAAAACTAGAAGGAATAAGTAGGCAAAAGTCTGCATCCAATAAAGGCACATGATGGGTTTGGTTTAGGCAGCATAAAACCACATTCATACGCTTAGGAGGCCTCAAGTAATGATACCCTATCCTTATGGAAAAATGCATGGCTCTACTGCATGAGGGCCTGCAAGTCAGTTTTGCAGAACAAAGAGTAATATCCCAAGCAAAGGTCCCAAGCATGAGTTTCATTTCAAATTCAGCAGTTAAGCATGAGCTCAAAGGTTAGTAGAGTAAATTTTCCAACACAAAGGTGGGGATCCCAAGCTTGGGGGAGTAGGGCTCACATTGGGGTCTTATATTGAAACTGCTGACAAAACTGCTTGAACAAGGTCTGTCAACAATGGTGGAGTTTGCTTGTAAACCAGCAGAAATTTTAAGAAGATGAATCTTAATGGAAGGGAAAAACCTTCACCCACTCCAATAACACACCAGGTATTGAAGAAAACTTTAATTTTCTTTCAAGAGCCTGCAAATTCTTGAAGTAACCATTTTCAAAAAATCTACTCAGAGTTTCTGCATTTAGCTTTCCTTGTCAGAAGCTTGACATTGAGCAGATGACCATCCTTCTGAGATAATAAGTTGAGGACTCAGAAGTTTCCAGGCTGTTAGATGAAGGCTGTTAGGTGAAGAGGTGAAGCTTGACATTGAGGCAGATGAGGATCCTGAGGAATCTGGGTTGGAGAATCCCTGACCAAACTTCAGGGACCAGACCTCAGACTCGAGGGAGCCAGTGTTACCAAGGTTGCCGAGGCCAATCCTGGAGCTATCAAAATCATAGCTTGGCTGGTCCAAGCTGACCTTTAATGGAACCTTTGGAGAAGGCAAGGGGAGGGGAAAGGCAAGTGGTTGAAATACTTTCCAACTAGAAGACAGAGAAGCCTTGTTCAATTCTGTGTTCACATGAAGATCAGGTAGCACTTTGTTTAGTGTTACATGGGCTTGAACAGATCTATGTCTAGAGTTCCCCATTGCTGACAATTTTTTTGAAATACATGAGAATCCAGTTGTTACCTGCTCCATCCATTGTGCATCTGCTTAACACATCTAGGCAGAGTTCTGTGCTCCAGGCAGACCTTGCTCCTGAAGTGTTAGTTGCAAATGTTGCGCAAATCATTGCCTGCCTGCATAGAGAGATACAAGGAGATGTGAATGTGGACCAGGTGAACTGCTGAAAGCCAGTAATACAAAACTGACTACTAACTCTCAGCACATGTTATTCTTTGATGTAACTTTCCAAAAGCCACTGCTGCTTGTCCACCACTTTCCATTTATGTCGTTGATATCTAGAAGCAATGTTCTGGGCATCCACTGTTTTGCATCCGCTCTCCGCCTCCTGCAGGTCACCACAGTCCACTTGTTTAGGTGACATTCCATTTGACCCCGAGTGTCTATTCTTTTGACAGTCCAAGGTATTATTGACATTTTGAGCCCAATCCAGGTCCTCCATTTGTGTCCAGTCATTTTGAGATACCATTGCTTAGTCCACCATACTCTGAAGCCCATTTTAGGAGCACCAGAAGTGAAGAATACCATGAACCCTAAATCTTGAATGGACAGTCCGTGCAGAATGCGGATGAATGAGATAGTTGATGGAAGAGTCTCAGGAGACTCTTTTTGTAGTCCGGGTTTAAAAGGCCATCTGGATAGAGACTCTCCAGTCACACCAGAAGCACACATGTCTTGAGAGCTGTATAGACTGGGATTTATTTCGTACTAGAGATACCCTAGGCATCTTAGCACTGACATTGACTGTTCCAGTAGCATCAGAAGGTCTTCCAAGATCTGAGCCAAAATTTGACAGTTTAAGTAGTAGGGATAGATTTGAGATTCCTTGAGAGCCTGACTGAAGCCAGACTGGAGTGAGGACCTTTGTAGTAGATACTCAGAAAGCAGTGAATAGAAAGAAGACAATGCAGAGAACTGATAATTCTAAAGGCAAAGCAGAGCACTTGAATGCCGAACCAAGCATTCCATAGATCCATGAAGGGAGTTCCTGCAACTTAGCCTAAAGAGTTTGCATCCAGTGATCTTTGCCCGACATCAGAGGGTAAAAGCTGTCAGAAGTGTGGGATCTTGAACAAAATCTGTTCCAGAAAGAAGTGTTGAGGAGATAAATCCAAAAGAAGTCTCCACGTGAGATAACCTTTGGTACTAGAAATTCCCTGAGATAAGATCCTAGAAGCCTAAGCCTTACAGGGACTGGCTGACTGGCTGACTCTGACTGGTCTGAGAGCTTGCTTGGAGGAGTATCTGGCCGCTTCGTTTGTGGGGCATTGTATGGAAGGAAAAGTTTGGCATGCCTTTGTATCCATCAATCTTGTTGTCTTGAATGATTAAATCCCCCATTTATCTTGAGTAATGAATCTAATTTTCTTTTGAGCTGCCAGGTCTTCGATCCAAAGAGGGCTGCCAGAGACCAGAGTCTAGGGTGCAGTCCGAGGGAACTGACCCATTGGGTCTCACAGTGAAGGACATTACCCTCAACAAGTCCCCAGGCGCACCAGAACCCTTCCCCAGGCGAAAGAGACATGCCTAGGCCCTACCCGACCTAGCTAGACCTAGACTGGGAATCCTTAAGCAGCAGGCCAGCACCAATTTCTATGAATTTCTACTAAACTTCCAATCTGCAAACAATTGCTACTAAACTGCTACGCAAGGCTTAGCCAAAAATCTTTACTCCAAGGCTGCTTCCACAGGCTGATCAAACAACCAAAACTGCTTCCAAAGCATCCAAAATCAACCAGTTAACATTATGGCTAAATTTCAATCCTTCTCTTAGGCTCCTTGAAGGCTAGACAGAAGCATTGGAAACCACCCTCGAGGAGGCTGTACAGCATAGTAGCCACATTGCAAAGAATGCTTAAAGGCTTGTACACCACTCTGTTCAGACACATGAACCAAATCCAGCAACTCTTTTCCCAGAAAGCATCCACCTTAGATTTATTTTGTGAAGGAGATAATTCTGATATTTTTACTCATGGAGAGCTGACAATGAATTCAATCTCTCTGCTAGAGTGGGGAAGAAGTATACACTTTCTTTCCCTATGGCTAGAGTGCCTCTTTATCAATTAGGAACAGGATTTTTTTTCACAGAAGAAGCTTTCTTTTTAGGCCCTTGAGAAGCCCCTCTGGAAATAGTCTCCCTCTCTAGGCCAAACAAATACTTATGAGCTTCCTAGCCCCTAGATCAGGCTTAACAGGGCAGGAGCTTAAGGAGTCAGGGTTCAGGAAGCCTCATTCAAAAGCAGGAGGCAAAGAGTCAACACCAGGGAGGGAATGCAAAAGGGCCTATGCAGGGTAAAACAAAAAGAATTCTAAAGGGCCTTTCCTGGAAAAAAAGATAAATCCTGGCCTTCCCATTTAAAGGTGCTGGAATCCGAATGCAGGAGTCTCTCTGAAAATGAAAGAATCAGGAGGAGAAGAAATAGTAGTGGAGGAATCCACACATCAGAAGAATCTCCGGGATACTACAAGAGAATAAGTATGAAGACTGTGAAATCAAAAGACACTGTTCAAAGGAAACTATCATCCTCCGGTCCCACCTAGGCCTCTTATCCAACCACCCTAATCACCTCTTATCAATCAGAATTTCTAATTTTGCCATTTTAAGCATCTGTTTCAAGCCCCAAGAACCGAGAATGCCCACTGAGCCCCACTGAGAAGCTAGCACAGAAGCTCAAAGGGCAACTTGGAGAGGCTCTAAAGGCTTGGCACAGAAGGAAGAAGAGAGGAAGCCTTGTCACTAGGAAGCCCCTGGCCTGGCCTGAGAAAGAAGGCACCCTGGCCCAACAATTAGAGTTTCTGCCTGGGACTCCAGTTTCTGCCCTGGAAAAGCCTGGAACTCCACTGAAATCTCTAAAGAACCTATTTCGGGACTGTCGGTTCATCAACCCGCCCAGGGTTGTTTTGTCCTTGGCTTTCTTGGGCCAGTCCGAAGCCACGGCATCCATTTTAATTTTACAGCTTCCCAAACACTAACCTGGCACAGTAAAACCTCCTCTTAATAGATGCGTTTATTTAAGCTGCACAAGAAGGCAACCAGCACAAGAGTGCAAAGACTAAACGCAGGTATACACAAGGTATAGGGTATGGAGGTAGAATTTAAGGAGGTCCCACAAAATACAGTTATTCACTTTTTCTATTTTCCGGTGAAAATAAAAATACAAGACCAAAAAAAAAAAGGCAGCCCCACCCAGCCAACTCTGTTTTAGGTCTGAAACTCCGGTTTTGGAAATCCGGAAGAAGGCATGTAGCCTCGCCAACCTGCTGCTGCGGAAAACTGCGGACTATGCAACCATGCAGAGAAAGAATGGATATGACGCCATCATGACATTAGTACCAGCGTACGCATCGCCGTCGCGCCGCGAGCCGCGCCATCAATCCTTTATCTATACTTCAGACTGACTGGACTGAGACTACCAATAATAGTTGGACTGCAGCAAATGGGGAGCGAAGAACATCAGGTGGATCAAAGCTGTATTCTGCTGAAATAGCTGATGCATGTATCTTGATGGAGGAGTAGGACAGGCCTGAATGAAGAAGTTCGGCTAGGTACTCCAGAATGTTAGGCATATCTATGTTTGACACATCTTTTCCTCTTTCAGTACTCCAAATGACAAACCTTTTCCATTTTCCAGCATAGTTTCTTCTTGTTGAAGGTCTGCGTGCTTCAAGAATAATGTCTCTAACTCTTTGGGAAAGTTCTGGATTAGCTGCTGCTATGTGATGTTCCATGCAGTCAGTTGCAGCGTTTTAGGTTTGGATGTATGATGCTGTAGTTGTTCTGAGTTAACATCAAAGGCATCAGGGGTATTGGCCACATATTGTTCGAGACATGCTCCTCAGCAGTGGGTACCAGTGTTGTCTTGGCCAGTTTGGAGCTATCAGGATTATCCTTGGGCGTTCTTCCTTGATTTATAGTAATCCCTTGTGTATCAAGGGAAGAGGTGGGAATGCATATGCTATTAGGCCTTTCCAGCTGAAGGAGAGCGAATCCACTTTCCATGCTAGTGGGTGGAATGTCCTTGTGCAGAATTTTTGAGCTGGTGATTGGTAGGTGATGCAAATAGATCTATCTGAGGCATTCCCCATTTCTTTGAGATGGTCTTGAAGATGTCCGGGTGCAGCTTCCATTCGTGGGCATCCGATGTGGTTCTGCTTAATATGTCTGCTAGAGTATTCTCTTTTCCGGTACAAATATTGCCTGTAACTGGATGTTGTAGCTGAGTGCTAGGGTCCACAGCTCCAAAGTCATTCTGCATAGGGGTATGAATGAGTGCCTCCCTGTTTGTTGATGTACCACATGACTGTGGTGTTGTCTGTCCTTATCATCAACTGGCCCTCTTTGAGAAATGGTCTGAACTTTTGGATTGCCAGTTTTACTGCCAGCATTTCTTTTAGGTTGATGTGCAGGTGAAGTTGATCCTGTGTCCACAATCCTTGCACGCATTTGTCCAGCATGTGGGCCCCCATCCTAGGTCTGAAGCGTCTGTTGTGATGGTCTGGCTTGCTTGACATCTGCGAAAGGGTAGGCCTGGGTTTGACTGGCATGCCTGAGCCCACCATAGGAACTCCTGTTTTAAGCATGGAATTAGTGGGAGTTCTGTTTCTAGGCTGTGTCTGTG
Organism: Protopterus annectens; assembly: GCF_019279795.1. Taxonomy (NCBI): domain Eukaryota; kingdom Metazoa; phylum Chordata; order Ceratodontiformes; family Protopteridae; genus Protopterus; species Protopterus annectens. The sequence goes on from NC_056735.1 coordinate 1,231,122,947, forward strand.
TTGGGACCATAAATTCTTTAGGTACCACTGTAGTTTTCTCATATGTAGTCTGGCAAGTGGAACCAAGATTATGCATGATGCCATGAAGCCCAAGGCCTGCAGTACTTTTCTTGCTGTTAACTTGTTCAGTTTTGTTAGTGCCAAGAAGTAAAGTGGGAGTTCTTTTGTTTTTCCTTTGTTAGGAATGCCATCTGTTTTACTGTGTCCAATTCCGCCAAGAATGTTCTTGTTTGGGATGGTATCAGCCTTGACTTTTGTAGACTGACTGTGTATCCCAGTGCTTGTAGCAAGTAAATGACCCTTTGTAAATCTGTTGTCAGCTTGCTTTTGTTGTCCCCTTGTAGCAGGCAGTCGTCTAGGTATGGGTAAATTTGAATTCCTGTAGTCTGCAATGGGCGATTACTGATGCCAGGCATTTTGTGAATACTCTGGGCAGTAGATAAGCCAAAGGGCAATGCTGAGAATTGATAGTGCTCTGATCCTGCAAGAAATCTGAGGTATCTTCTGCAGATTGGTCGAATGGGGACGTGCAGGTATGCCTCCTTGAGATCTAGAGTTACCAGCCAACACTCCTTGCCCAGCATGGGAAGAAGTTGCTGTAGGGTCAGCATTTTGAATTTTGGGACAATGATGTATGTATTTAAGGCGGACAGGTCGAGAATTGGTCTCCAACTTTTTTCCTTTCTTGGAACTAGGAATAGTCTGGAGTAGAACCCCTTTCCTTGCTCTGCTGTTGGCACTCTTTCCACCGCTCTCATGTTTGCTAACTGCATTATCTGTTGTAGAGCCTCTGTTTTTTGATTTGGAGGTAGATTTGGCATTCCTCTTTTGACTGGTAAAGTGTGGAAGTGGAACCGGTAACCTTGATCTATGGTTTGTAAAATCCACTTGTCTTTTGTTATATAGTGCCAGTTCTTTGAAAATAAGGTTAATTTTCCACCTAGAGGAGCTGCTATTTGTTCCCTGGTAGGCGGATTTAGGGTTAAGTCACTGTGGTTGAGTTGATGTAGTGGCAGAGGTTGTGTCTGTGCCTCTGTTGTTACCTTGCCACTGTCGTCCTCTGTAGGCACCTCCCTGGATTGGTTTCTGCCTCTGGAACGCCTATTCCTGCCCCTCTGAGGTCTTGTGGAGTCAGGAAAGGACCAATTTTGGCAGGCCAGTTCCTGCTAAACCTTGGGGTTGAACCTGCAAGAAATGTTTAACCGTTTGAACAGATTTTGCCTTTTCTTCCATTTTCTTCATAACCTGCTGGGCAGGTGTACCAAACAAACTTGTCTTATCCATAGGAGCATCTAGCAACTTAGCTTTAACATGATCCTGTAGAGCTTGCTCCTTTAGCCATGCATGCCTTCTTATCACTGTGCCAGTCATGGCTGATCTAAATGAAGCCTCCAGTGCATCATAGCCACATTTTAAGGAATGGTTACTAACCTGTTGTATGTTATTTACCATTTCTAATACATATTTCTTATCAAGAGATTCATCAGTGGTTAGCTTTTTAGTTAACTGATCAAGCATAAACTCTTGGTATTGTATCATGTGAAACTGACAATTTAAAGCTCTAGCTGAGAGAGTAGCTGAAGTGTAGACCTTTTGCCCCATCTGTCTAATGACCTTGCTTCCCTTTCTGAAGGAATAGGGTTTTGCTATGGTCGCTACTGCCTTGGGACCCTGGGATATAGTTTCGGGGTCTGCCAGTGGGGCCTTGTAAAGGTGGTGATGAGTGTCTGGCACCCTGTAAAATCTGTCTGGTTTGGCAGGGGCTGGAGGTAAAGAATCTGGCGGAGCAGACATCATTGAAAGCATCATCCACCACAGAGAGAACAGGAGGTATAGCTAAGGGCCTGTGCTGTGGAAGGTGCAGAAAGGTCCTAAGTCTTTTCTGGAGTCTGAAAAATCCTGTTGCTGCCATTGGAACTGCTCTCATGGCATGTAAGGTTTCCCCAAAGGAGAATTCTTCTGGTGGGGAAGCAGCTGGAATGGATTCTTCAGCATCAGAGTCTTCAAAATTGGAGAAAGGAGCCTCTGGCTGATCAGTTATGTCTGATTCATCGGCAGACTCATCAGAGGACACTGGCTCAGGGGGCTCTGCCCTAGGTCTCTTCTCTGGGGCTGAGAGGCCCTGTCTGGGTGAGATTGAGATCCTCTAATTAATGAAATTAAATCTTCTGCCAGAGTAAGCATTTGAGAACTAGAAGAGGGCCTGGTTGTAGGGGGTTTAACAGGCACTGTTTTAGTAGTCTTTGCTGCTTTAGCCCTGGCGAAGGCCTTAATGGACATGGCTGCTGGAGGCCTAGCAGCACCACGTGCTGGGGTAGAGACATCCAAGGGAATGGTGTCTGATAAGTCAGTGGCAACCACCGTAGTGGATAAAATTTCTGAGGCAGTTTCAAGAGTGGCAGCAGAGTTGTAGAGATAGATTCAGCTGTACTTTGATCAGTTTTCTCGGTTTCGGCCGAAACCGAGACACTCGCGGTTTGCTTAACCATGGTTTCGGCCGAAACCATGGACCGCGAGTGTCGGTCTTTATCTTTGCGTTTTTTGGCAGATTGGGTAGTCGGAGGATCCGGCGGCATAATGTACGCAAAATCAGAACCGAAAAACTGTTCAGCAAACTCCGACCGACGCCTAAGCGTCGCCGGTTGAACAAGCACAGGCCGAACAGGCTGCTACGTCGTGGGCTGGGCCTAAACAAGCAGACAATAAGAGTGGAAATCTTTATGAGGTATTTGTTTCCCACAGGTTAAACAATTATTAACTTTTTCTGACATCGGCTGAGGCAAGAAAGAGTCCCCAACGGGTACTTAGCTTTAGAAGTCTTGAGTAGTATTCGGTAGAAGTAATCTCTGGATCCGACCGACCGGCACTTGCGAACAGCTTCTGCTTGGCCACGGCAAGAAAGACTGAGGAAAATGGCGTCGGCTGATGCCTTTATACCCGAAGACCAACAGAGATGACGTCGGGTGAAGTGCGACATCAGCCGAAGCCGGACCCGGAATTTGGAATCCGGCCGACTGAAGGGCTGCCTGACGACAGGACAACCCAGTTGTTATGACTGCAGATGCATCCATGAAGGACATCGGGAAGAGCGTGAAGAAGTCTTGACACTTGCTGTTTTGGGGAGTAGCAAAAAGATCGCAGCAAGGATGGCCCCATCTTAGAAATACCTCTTCTAGAATTGATTTGTTTAGAGACCACTCGTGTGGCATGAGAATTGCTCTGCTCAACTTGTCTGCAATGACGTTGGATTTCCCGGGAATATGCGTCGCTATCAGAAAACGCTGAGAAGAGATCGCCCATTGCCAAAGTCTGAGTGCTTCTCGACAAAGGGTATGATCTGGTTCCGCCTTGTTTGTTGATGTACCACACCACGGACATGTTGTCCGTTTGAATTGCAATAGTCCCTTTGGGAAGAGAGTCGTTTAACGCTTGCAACGCTAAAAGCACTGCTCTCATCTCTAAGACATTTATGTGCAAGTGGCACTCGAAGGGTTGCCACGTGCCCTGGACTGTCCTGCCCTGATAATGCCCCCCCCCACCCGATCAGGGAGGCATCTGTTGTCAACGTGGCAACTGGAGGGGGGAGAGTGAAGGGTCTTCCTTGGAGAAGTTGAGGTGACGTTACCTACCAAGATAGTTGATTCTTGCATACTTGAGTTATCAAAATGCTGTGGGACATTGGGAGTCGTTGAAAGGACCATTGGGTAAAGAGCATCCATTGGAGGATCCTCATGTAAAAGCGAGCTAAGGGGAGAAGGGGAATAGCTGCTGCCATGAGTCCTAGTACCTTCAGTACCAGTCTGGCTTTGACTTTGACTAATTGCGATAGAAGGGATACTTGGTTCCGGATATTTAAAACCCTCTGCTCTGTGAGTGTGGCTGAAAGGGTCTGTGTATCTAATTTGGCGCCTATGAAAGTAATAGACCGACAAGGCGACAAGGCAGATTTTTCTAAATTTATTGAAATGCCTAGAGCTTGACAGGTTTGAATGGTGAAATCCCTGGATAGGAGAAGCTGATGTCTGGTGGTGGCAGTAAGGAGCCAATCGTCCAGATATGGAAACACCTGGAATCCCTGGCGCCTCAAGTGAGCCGTGACCATTGCCATGCATTTGGTGAACACCCGAGGGGCTGTAGTGAGACCAAAGGGCAGGGCCCTGAATTGGTAATGATTGGCTCCCAGCCTGAAGCGGAGATATCGCCTGGAGCGTCGGTTCATTTTGATGTGATAGTACGCATCCTGAAGATCTATCGAGCACATCCAATTGTCCTGACCCAACAAGGGTAGGATGGACTGTAGCGTGACCATCCGGAATTTTGTTTTTTTGACAAACTTGTTTAAGTGGCTGAGATCCAGAATGGGTCTCCAGTCCCCTGTTTTTTGGTACCAAAAGAATTTGGAGTAGATTCGGATCCTTGCTGGTCTGCTGGGACTGATTGGATGACTCTTTTGACAGCAGCTTTGACATTTCTAATGCTTCTTTTCCTTAGACCGGTGGAACGTCTGGAAGGGATCTTTTGGTTGTGTTGGAATATGAATAAAGGGAATTTTGTAACCCTCGGATATGATCGACTGTACCCATTTGTCTTGAGTTAGGAAAGCCAGGCTTCTGGGTACAGCGATAATCTTCCCGACTGCCTTGAGGCGGACAGCTGGGCAGCCCCTCAGGGGTGCTGAAAGGGTTGTCAGAGAACACCTCTCTGCTACCCTGGTTTTATGGACCTCTTCTGCCTCTGGGGCGTCTATTATTATTCCCCCCTCTGCCTCTAGGGGGAAATCGGCCTTGTGCGTCAGATGAGACTCCCTGGGATTGTTTTCGGAACCACATCTTTCCTCCCCTCTGACCTTTGGGATAGGGTCTAGAAGGGGTGGAAAAACGGACTCCTACAGCAGAGAGAGTCTTACCTTCCACCTCGCACCTGGTCAATGTATCCTTCACCTGTGGACCAAACAAAGACGATCCATCAAAAGGGGAATTGGTGAAGGACGCCTTGAAAGGGTCCGCAAAGTTGCATAGCCGCATCCAGGCGTGCCTTCGTAAGGCAATTCCTGTGCCTGCGGATCTACTCGCTCCATCTGCTGCGTACGAGACTAGCCGCATGGAGGAGTTCATGATTGAATTTAGGGTTGCCAACTGGGAGTTCATTGTATCTTTGAACCCCTCAGCTGTAGGATCCTTCATCAGTTCACCCATATCCTTGAGTAAATCTCTTTGGAGACGGGTGAAGTGGCATAAGTAATTCAGGGACCGCATTGAAAAGGTCGCTGATGAGAACATCCGCTTGCCATACCTGTCCATGGTCCTAGATTCTTTATTAGGAGGATGGACAGGAACCGAAGGATCAGCTAATTCCTTCTTTGTGGCCGCAGCCACCACCATGGCATCAACAGGGACACCTTTGGATAAAAACTGTTTGTCTGTGGGGGCAGTGATAAATTTGGATGGTCTCCTCGGGGTGGGTTCCACTGAGTCAGGAGCCGTCCAAGCCTTCCTTGCCACCACTTCCATAAGGGGGTCAAAGGGAGGGGACACCCAGGAGGTAGAAGGGCGAGAACCAAACGCCTCAAGATACACTGACTCATCCTCCGAAGGGTTAAGGGCTGGCCAATTCCCCCTCTGTTTGAAGATTTCAAGGATGTCTGCAAAGGAGACATCCTCAGAGGGGGAACGAGAGGACCCTTCGGATTCCTCTAAGTCAGTGTCAGAGGTGACAGACTCAGGGGAGTCAATGTGCTTCCTCTTGCACTGCCTCTTCCTAGGGGATCTCCTGCAGGGTCAGGAGAGACCTCGAAGAGGAGGAAATTCCCAATGGGGAATCTTGAGGAGTTGGTTCTCTGCGGTGTGAGACAAGGGGGTGAGTAGAAATCACCGCAGGCACTGTAGATGGAGGGGCTGAGGGAACCGACTGAGGGCAGAACCTGGTTCTAGCATGCTCCGCATGACCTCGAAGGCATCCCTGTCAGGCAAGGCCCGAGGCCCTCGCTCAAGAGACAAGGACCCTCCCGGCACCGACAAGAGACGGCTCGAGCCGATGTCGGAGCCGAACTCACCAGCGCCAAGCCCTGAGAGGGAGAGCGGGTCGGACAAGGGTCCGATGCCACTCGCCTCGGAGCCGACAAGGAAGTCGCGCCGAGATCCCTCAAAGAGGAGATCAGAGCAGACGACGGAGCCGAAATGGAAGGTATCGGATCCGGCCCGACAGTCATGGCTCCAAGCAGCCTTGGCTCCGAACTCGAAGGAGTCGGAGGAGGAATGTAATCTGGGACGGGAATAGCCAATGACTGATGAGTCGGGCTATGGAGCATTTGGGCCAGTGCCTCGGACTTAAGAAGTCTACTCACCACCCTCTGCAAATCATGGTCTGACAACCTAGAAGACCGAGAGGAATGGGCTTTGTGACTCCGCTCCGAAAGGAGAGGGGAACCTGGCACCGAGTGCACAGATCCAATGGATGGGGACCTGGATCTCTTTCTGTAAAATGGCTCCGATAATGGTATCGGAGCCGATGGGGACTTACTAGCTTCGGCTCCAGCCGGAGCCGAAGTAACGGTAAGAGGCTTAGGAATAGATCCGATGGATGGGGATCTAGACCTCTTTTTAGACAGTGGCTCCGATGATGGTATCGGAGTCGATGAAGACTGATCAGCCTCGGCTCCAGCCAGAGCCGAGGTAACAGTTTGAGGCCTAAGAACATCGGCTCCGGCCGGAGCCGATGACGAAGCCTGCTTCGACTTTTCCACAGTCGACTCAAGAGCAGGAGTCGACTGTTTTGAAGTTTTCGAAGGCTTACCCGACCCAGACTGAGTCGGGGGGCCTTCAGGCTTTAACAAGCCCCTTAAGATGAGCTTGTTTTTGCACTCCTGCAGGACTCGAGGGCTGAAACCATGGCAGACAGCACAAGAGTCCTGCAGGTGCACAGGTCCCAGGCAGTACACACAAGAAGTGTGACCGTCTGTCAGAGACATCTTCTGACAGCACGAGTCACACTTCTTGAAGCCTGAGACCTTGTCCTTAGACATAAGGAAGAGGGGCTGTCTCAAACACACACACAGACACTCTACACTAAGAAAATACAGATAAAACACAAGCACACAAGCCCCTACAACACTACTGAAAAAAGGGACTGGGGGAGGGAAGGGCCGAAGGCCTAGAACTAACAACAATAAAAGGGGTGGGAATCGAAAAAGAAGGGTCGACAGAACTAAAAACTAACACAAACAATATCAATATATATAACTAATAAAAGAAAGGGGAATTAGTACTACCTCAAAGGTAAAAATTTACTTACGTGCCTGAGCCGGTAAGAAAAGCACCTCGTAGCTATAGCGGCAAACGAGATCTGAGTAGTTACCGCCTAGCATTGTGGGATATAGGGGAGCCTCGAGCCGGTGGAATTAGCTCTCGAGCTTTTAGTATTGGCCGAGTCGGAGCCGAGGATCGGCTCCGAACCCATCCAGCAAGAATGAAGGCGAGATTGACAACTTAACATGACACAGACAGACTGCTAAAGTTGCAGAAGTGTAAACTTTCTTCCCCCATCTATCCAAAGCTCCTCTGTCAGAGGGTACTGGATTTTTTGCAATGGAAGCCTTAACCCCTTTTGGACCCTGGGAAACAGTTTCTGGATCAGCAGAAGGGTTTTTATAAAGAAACTTGTGAGAGTCAGGGACTCTATAATACCTATCTGGTTTGGCTGGTGCAGGGAGAAAAGAATCAGGAGATAAGCTGGATTCAGAGAACACATCATCCACAATACCTAGCACAGGCGGAATAGCCAGAGGCCTGTGCTGAGGCAATAAAAAGGAAATCCCTGAGCCTTTTCTTGGATTCTGAATAATCCTGACTTTTCCAATGGAAATGCTCCCTCATGGTATGTAAAGTTTCCCCAAAAGAATAATCCTCAGGAGGAGAGGCTGAAGGGATAGATTCTTCAGCATCAGAGTCCTCATAGGGGGGTAGAGAGTATCCCTGCTCTGAAGAGGAATCAGAGGAAATGGAAACCTGATCAGAGGAATCCTAGTCTGTATCCTGCCTAGGCCTTTTCTCAGGAGGGGGATGGGAACCCCTGATTAGAGTAATGAGGTCTTCGGACATTTTAAGCATCTGTTTATTAGGCATGGAGGACTGTCCAGGAGAATGCTGTACTTGCTTCTTTGTCTTTAATGGTACTTTTGTCTTTGCTTTAATGGTAAGTTGTGAAGGTCTGAAAACACCCTCAGAAGCCAATGCCTAGATGTCTCCACGTGGGAGTCTGAGGCGGCCTGTCGCTCTGAGGTAGCGGGTGTCAGGGCCTGCGAAAGCGCCTCACTGAGAACTGGCGGGAGTCGGAGGCGGCCTGTGGCTCTGAGGTAGCAGGTGTCAGGGGCTGTGAAAGCGCCTCACTGAGAACCGGCGACTGGCCTAGAAGAGGTTTTGTCGTCGGTTTTGGACCTCGGATGCCTGTCTTTATCCTTGTCTTTGCGTTTTTTCGGAATTGCGGTCATCGGTTGATCCGACGGCATAGTATAATTGAACCTTTGGCCAAAGTAGTGCAAAGCAAAATCAAAACGTCTTTTTATAGTGCGTTTGTTAAATCTAGCACAAAACCGACAACTAGTGATGTCGTGATCAGGGCCTAGGCATGGAATACAGTAAGAGTGGAAGTCCTTATGAGGTATTTGCTTCCCCACACGAAATAAAATTATTAACTTTTTCTGACATCGGTCTGAGGCAAGAAAAAAGTTTCCCCAATGGGGTACTTAGCTTTATTGAGGACTTCGGATCTGAAATTCGACTTAGAAAATCTCAGGAGTCGGTCGACCGGCACTTGTGAACTGCTTCTGCTTCGGGCACCGCGCAGTAAGAAAGACTGAAGAAAATGGCATTGGATGCATATTATATACCCCTGGCGCACTGACGTCAGGGAAGAAGCGACAGCAACCGACGCCGGACCAAGACTTTGGAACTCTGGCCGACTGCAGGACCGCCTGACGGCAGGATAACTCAAGTGTAATGACTGCAGCAGTGTAACACAATGAACATCCCCTGGTTTGAGATAGGGTTTGAAGGATATCACAGCCTTTTGTACTGTCATCATTAGTTCCTGCTTAGGTGGTCTCCCAGGGGGTTGCTGATCTCTGGTAGGTATTGGGCTATAAGGTGTAGTCTCATGGAAGAGGCCGTCAGCCAGAGGTTCATGGCTAGCCTGCAGACAGGGTAAGATTAGGTCCCTCCCTGTTTGTTGATGTACCACATTACTGTGGTGTTGTCTGTCTTGATGAGGAGAACCCCTGGCTTGAGATGGGGTTTGAAGGATGTCAGAGCCTTTTGTACTGCCATCACTTCCTTCTGATTGATGTGCAAGGGAAGGTGGTGGATATCTCAAAGACCTTGTATGCACCTGCCATCTAGGTGAGTGCCCTAAGCAATGTCTAAGGCGTTGGTGGTAATTGTCTGCCCAGTAGGGCGAAGGGAAGACCCTTGTTCTTGGCACAGGCCCCTGACCACCAGAGAAACTTGACCCTTATACAGGGGATCAGAGGGAGAGAGGTCTCTGGAGGTTGCGCATGCTGACACCAAAGGTTCTTTAGATACCACTGAAGTTTTCTAATGTGAAACCTGGACAGAAGAATTAGAAGGACGCAAGATGCCATGTACCCAAAGGCTTGCAGGAACATCCTAGCAGTGAGGTGATTTCTGGAAGCCAGCTGGGAAAAGTAGAGAGGCAGGAAGGTCTGCTTTTCTGGGGATAGGAAGGCTATTTGGGATTCTGTGTCCAGCAGTACTCCCAAAAAAATGATCTTCCTGGAGGGTGTTTGCTTTGACTTCTTTTCATTGATGGTGAACCCTAAGGAAGTTAGGAGGATTTTGAAAAAGAGGAGGTCTTGGAGCAGCTTCTCTTTGCACTCTGCCTGAATGAGGCTGTCATCCAGATAAGGGTAAATCTGTATGTTTCACTGTCTGCAAAATACTATGGCCGGGGCTAAGCATTTGGTGAATACCCTGCTAGCAGTAAATAAGCCAAAGGATAGCGCAGAGATCGGAAAGTGTTGTGAGCCTGCTCTGAAGTGCAGGAATTTCCTGCAGGAGTCCCTTATGGGGATGTGGAGGTAGGCATCCTTTAGGTCTAGGGTCACTAACCAGGCATTTGTCAGCATAGGCAGCAGCTGCTGCAAAGTTAGCATTGTGAATTTGGGGACCACCAGGGAGGTGTTCAGAATAGATAGATCCAGGACAGGGCACCAAGTGCTCTCTTTTCTGGAAACAAGGAATAGTCTGGAATAAAAGCCTTTGCCTGTTTGATCTGGGGGAACAGGTTCTACTGCCCCCTGGGTTATGAGACTTTGGACTTGTTTCAATGCCTCTGCCCACTGAGTTGGAGGCAAGTCTGGGTACCCACTTTGAATTGGGAGTTTGTTAAAAAATAATTTGTATCCCTGAAAAATGATCTTTAAGACCCACTGGACCTTTGTTACTGAAAGCCAATTTTCTTTGCAGAGGGAGAGCCTTCCTCCTAGCTTTTGGTGAGTGAAAGAGGGGCAGGAGGGAGAGAGGGAGTCATTGAGAGTTTTTGCCATCAAAGGATGGTTTAGAACTCCCCGCCTTTGGGGCGGAGGTGGTCCAGTGTTTGGTTCTCTGTTGTCCCTATGATAGGGGCCTGGATGGTCTGTCCCTGCAGGGCTTACCTTGCCCCTGTCTGCTAGATGCAGGAAAGGACCAGTGCTTAGAGGAAAAATTCCTGCTAAACCTAGGAGGTTGAACCTGAAAGAAATCTTTTACTGTTTGCATAGATTTTGCTTTGTCTCATCTTTTTAAGCACCTCTTCTGCTTTTATTCCAAACAAGCGGTCCTTATCAAAGGGTACATAAATTAATTTAGACTTGACATGATCAGGGAGAGGTTGTTCTTTCAACCATGCATGTCTCCTAATAACAGATCCTGACACTGCTGCCCTGCTTGAGGCTTCAAGGGCATCATATCCACAGTGTAATGAGTGTTTTGTCACTTGAAAAGTAGACTGCAGTAAATCTGCTAACTCCTTTGAATTAGCACAGTCAGGAAAGGTTGAAGGCTTTTGCTTTAATAGTTCCAAAGTGTGTTGTTGATATTTTAACATATGGAACTGACAGTTGAGTATTCTGTTAGCTAAAGTTGCAGAGGTGTATACTTTTTTACCCCATCTGTCCAGAGCTCTGGAATCCTTGTCAGAAGGAATAGGATTCTTTGCAGAACTAGCCTTAGCTCCTTTAGATCCCTGTGTAATGACCTCCGGGTCTGCAGAAGGATTTCTGTACAGGTCTTTGTGAGAATCTGGTACTCTGCAATACCTGTCAGGTTTACTGGAAGCAGGTGGCAGGGCGTCAGGGGCTAAGCTGGATTCATGGAAAACATCATCTACCACTTCTACGATAGGGGGGATGGCTAAGGGTCTGGGCTGGGGCAGATCTAGAAACTCACTTAGTCTTTTCTTAGACTGGGGGAAGTCCTTTGATTCCCAGTGGAAATGTTCCCTGTTGGTGTGAAGGGTTTCCCCAAAGGAAAGGTCTTCTGGTGGGGAGGCAAAAGGGATAGATTCCTCTGCATCTGAATCCTCATAGGTAGTAAGAGGTTGTTGTTCCTCTTCAAAATCTGAATTATCAGATTCCTCAGAATCCTGTTCTGTCATTATTTCAGGAGAAGGGTCTCTTTTCCTTTTAGAAGCTGTGGACTGCCTAACCCTGCTAAGGAAGATAAGATCCTCCACCATTTTAAGCATTTGGGCTTGGGGCGGTAGAGAAGGAGTAAGATGGTGGCTAGAGGTGGATTTTCTAGGAGTGGCTTGGCTTCTAAGCCTAAGAGTATCTATCGGTCAGAGAGGCGGTAGTTGGGTGAGAAGACATCAGTTTTTGTCTAGAATTGGTACTGCGAAAGGCTTCATCGGAAGCCTGTGCCTGCGTCGTGGCTCCGGAACCAACTGAGGCAGAGACAACCAAAGGCTAGGAAGACCAAGAAGATTTCTGCGGCATACCGGACTCCGAAAGGGTCTCGGTAGAGGCCTGCATAGATATCGTATCGGGCATCAGGGTCTGCGAAAGTGCCTCAGTGAATTCCAAAGAACTGATGACCTGCTTAGCGGTAGCATCGTCAGAAGGCTTAGCCCTGTGTGGTCTGTCTCTATCTTTATCTCTACATTTTTTAGGAATCTACAGTTTGTTGGCCGATGCTATTTCTGAATGCAAAGACTGAAGGCGAAAACACCTGTCTACAATAACAGCACTACAACAAATGGTTCTCATGTTAAAGAGGGCACAGAACCAGAAACGGGGGACGTCGTGGTCTGGGCCTAAACAAGTGATGCAGTATGAATGGAAGTCTTGGTGTGGGATCCGTTTTTCACAGGCAAGACAATTGTTAACTTTTTCAGACATCGGTTAGTGCAAGAAAAAAGGATCCCTAACGGGGTACTTAGCTTTAGATGTTTTAAGCTGTAATTCGAACTCTGGTAGCGACGGACCGGCATACTTGCGAACTGCTTCTGCTACAGGCTCTACGGCAAGAAAGACTGATGTAATGGTGTCGGTTGCCTTGCTTTAAAGCACTGACACCCTGACATCAGTCAGCAAGTGACAGCAGCCGATGCAGAAAAACTGACTCTGGTATTTGGGCCAGCAGAGGGCTACCACAGCAGGGATAACCCACAGGTGATGACTACAACAGTGAAACACGAAAAACATCCAGGGCCTCAAGCATCTATCATACACAGATAGGCTAAAAGGCCTATCTTTCTACTCAGTTTCATACAGATTCCTCAGAAGTGACCTCTGTCTGGCATACAAGGTGACCTTGGACCCAGTCTTGATGGGACTGCTGCATATCCGCAAGTCAAGCTCTACTTGGGTAACCCGCATGAGTGACCTCAACCTGGTCTGTGACATCAATAGAAATTGTTGGAGAGACAGATTTATGTCCTAGAGACCCCCCCCCCATCTATGGAATAGACAGTCAAGCAGTCTACCTCATTACCCCTTTTTTAAACACAACCTGGATAACTGGATGGGAAACAGAAAATGCACCCCTGGGATTCCACCTGGTTCCCTGCTGGACTGGGGCATTGGGTGCTGACTTGTCTAAACATGGGCTAAACTCTTGACTAGATTATAAGGACCTCAGGGTCAACAGCCTAGTAACTTCCTATGATCCAGTGGCCATTGAATACAGAATGGCAGTACTGTCTGGATCCATATTAGGGCATGTGTTATGCTGCTGACATCTAAGCAAGCAACAATATCCAAAAGGGTGTGTGTTACTGTGGAAATAACTCCCACTCAGGGGTGTTTTGAGGTTCGATGCTGCAGGCAGAGGGCCTCTACACCCCTGGAGGGTGTTATCTCCACAATAACATACACCCTGGAGGGCATTATTCTGCTTAGAGAATGGACTGCCTATAAAATTGTTGTGTTTTATCTATTTATTTTTGAAGTGAAAGTTCTTTAGGCATGGTACTGAGAGTTCCGAGTGAAATGGAAAAGTGAAAAGGAATTGAGAATCAGCCTGATGGTGGTGCTGTTCTACTCTTCTAGTTGTTTCTAACTGGCTGACAGGTCTAACCCGTTTTAACTACAGCTATCCCTAGTCACAAAGAGACAGGCAAAAATTTTACAAGCACCCCCTCTGCACACATGCACGTGGGCACACATGCACGCTGGCATACACACACACCCCCACACCCAGCCACAGCCACAGCCACACACACACACACACACACACACACACACACAGAGAGCAATCCCCTGGCAGAAGCAGCATCAGTTGAAAGGTTTCCGTACCTCTCGACAACACCACTCAGACTTACCACAAGAAATTTAGACAGAGCCACAAATAACAGGGGAACAAAGGACCAAAATTAGGGATGGATTTTAAACATTGTTTTATAAACTTAGAAAGTTGCTAGAACAACAGGCCTGCAGCATTGAACCTCATAACACCATTGAGCAGGCGTTAATTACACAGTAACACAAACCCTGTCGGGCATTATTGCTTGCTTAGTGTTTACTCAGTGTTGCATCAAACTTTGTGAAATGGTTAGCTGCCCATGATACACATATGGGCTTTCCTTTACAGTTCCTTACAGAAGTTCCACTTTTACTGTGCATGTGCATATTTTTTTTTTTTTAATTACGTTTTTTTTAATACTTTTTTGTTATAAAATAGTTCCTCTGCCTAATGTTTCAAACTTACTGTAGTATATGTTAATGGTGTTGGAGAAAGCATTTTACATCCAAAATATAACATTTTAAACTGCAGACTGTCCAGATTTTAGGCTATTTTCTGGTCCCCCTCTCATAAAATTTGTAGTTTTCTGGCAAATCACTGAGGACTGAAGTCATTAAATATTGACAGACATTTGAATTTCAGACTTCATATCCTTCAAAAAATTCATGCCAAATGAAACCCTGTTATTCTAGCAACTTTCTAAGCGTATAAGAGTAAAGTTTAGAATCTGTCCCTATTTTTGGTCCTTTGCTTCCCCATTATTTGCGGCTCTGTCGAGATCTCTTGTGCCAAGAGGTTGAGAGGTATGGTCAAGATGTATGCAATCTTCTTATCTGATGCGCTGCTGCCAGGGATTAGTTTGATAGACGCTTTCACTCTTCCTGGTCTCTCGCACGCATACACACATACATTATACATATATATATATATATATATATATATATATATATATATATATATATGCACACGCACACACATACACACCCCTGTTAAGATGCCAGATTTTTGTGATATAAAAAAATGAGACCACAATAAATCATTTCAAACTTTTCCCACCTTTAATGTGACCTATGACCTATAACCTGTACAACTGGAAAACAAATCTGTTAGGGAAAAAATATAAAAAATAAAAGATGTACAACACACTGGCTGCATAACAGGGGTATGTAAACTTTTTATATCTAGTATATATATATATATATATATATATATATATATATATATATATATATATATATACACATATATATATATATATATATATATATATATATACATACATATAATTTTTTTTTATTTTTATTTTATATATATATATATATATATATATATTTTTTTATTTTATATATATATATATATATATATATATATATATATATATTTATATATTTTTTATTATATATATATATATATACACACACATACACACACGGGTCTAGGACATATGCTCGACTAGCATATGTCAAATTACAAAACATCGAGCACACAAACACACATACACAAAAGCGCTTCCATGTATGTGTAGTTCAAAAAAAAAATCTAAGTTTCTGCAGGGGTGCAAAGCCCCCCTGCACCCCCCCCTACTTTATTATTCTCACTCCAAGATCACACTACAGTGGGGAAAAGGGAATTTTCCTTTACCCGCACTATCTACGAAACAGGCACACATACACGGAAACGCTTGTCAATGTTAAACGCTTTCATGTATGTGTGTTCGATGTTTTGTGATTCGGATATATGCTAGTCGAGCATGTGTCCGGACCCCATACACACACACACATTTTATATATCTCAGTGTATGCATACATACACAGACACACGCACACTTTTTCGGTTTCATTTATTTTTTTTATACTTACTAAACAGCAAAAGAGCTCCTTAGCAAATTTAAGATAATGGCTTGATCTCTGTCTCAGTCTCATACAGGTATACGCTCGCACACAGACAAACACATACACACATGTATTCTTTTTTTTTTTTTTTAATTTTAGACTCACTAAACAGCAAAAGTGCTGCTTAGCAAGCATAAATAATAGTTGGCTCGATCTCTCTCACTTTCAAACACAGACAAATGCAGATATTTTTTATTTTATTTTATTTTTTTTTATTTTACACTCACTAAACAGCAAAAGTACTGCTTAGTGAACGTAAAATAATGGCAGCCTTAGTTTTTTTCAGACCGAGCTCTACCACAGCTTGATATGCTGTCATGAAGTGTTAGACCCGTTTTTCAGTGAGCATTACCTGTAGATTCCCTGCTAGAGAATGTTCATTCTCCAAACAGGGTGGGGATCTACAGGTCTCCCATTTTCTAACAGGGGTCAAGAGCTTTTTTTTTTTTTATGGAGCCCCAGAACACTTTTGGGATTTTATGATGAATGCTTTGTGAGTCAAAGTAGTAGCAGATTTTATCTAGTTTAACTTTTTATAGTAAGATTCCAGAGGTACCTAATGTTTTGATGATTTTGTGAAGTTAGATTCTGTTGCCAGATTTTCCAAGCCTTATCCCTTTTATGCATAAGTGTTTTGGTGTCAGAGCCAGAGGGCAGTATTATACTTGACTCTTTCTTCTAATCAGAGAGCCTAATTTGTTTGAATCAACTTTCCTTAAGGTATTGGTAAAGAATTTTATCACGGAGAGGAATATTTTATTTGGACTGGTGGTCAGTATCCAGTTCAGAAGGGATTGTTTACTTTTGAGCTTGTTGAACCTAGTAGGAGATTTGAATAATTTGAGTGTAGCGAAAAAGATTTAGTGATATGGTAGTCAGTAGTGTGGCATAGTCAATCTATGTTTGGGTCCCCAAGAACAACTATTTTGTAAAGGATGCTTGACACCATCCAGGGCAGAAAATATGTCATAGCACAGATGTCTACTAGTGGAATGTATAAAGCAGTTATATATGAAGTAATCCGAGTGTTTAGCTGGAAAAGGGAAATAAGGATGTCAGCATTCCTGAAAGTCAGCAGATTGCCAGAGTACTGAGTTCAAAAGTACTGGAGACCATTACAGCAATGCCTCCTTCCTTCTTTTCTATACAATCATGTCTATAGATGCTGTAGCCAGGAGGTAATTTCTGAATC